>NW_006238960.1:334811-356675 GCF_000226075.1 Solanum tuberosum
TTGTTGGTGTTCGAGAGAAACCAACTTGATTCGGGGTAAATTATTCGAGGAAAATTTTATCCCCACTAAAGTCTTGCTTATTCGCTGTTTTACAGCTCTTTACTAAGAGTTGCAATTACCCGTTTGTCTATATTAACCTATAATCGAATCACATCCCAAGAACCCGTCTTAATATTTGTTAATTTGTATTATTTGCTACTGTTGTAGTTGATAATTTTGAAAACCAAAACCCCCTGTTATTCGACATTCGTGTCAACCCCCTGATTTACATTATGTTGTTAATCGTAAATGTCTATTCCTATGGCTTATTTGAACACATTCATATTTTCCTATTGAATCTTAAACATGTACTCCCTGTGGGATTCAACCCCAACTCATTTAATTGGGTTATATACTGACTAATGATCGTTGACTCTTAGAACTGGATTAAGTGTCTTTGATAGCATTATTCTATCAAAATGACGCCGCTGCCGAGGAGTGGTGTTGGTTAAGATTCTTTAGTTAAGTTGAATTTTGTTCTTATTAGTTATAGTCGAATCTACTTATTTTCAGTTTTGATTTTCGTGTTGCTTGTTTAGTATAGAATAACGGAGAAGGTCTTGTAGCAACGACAAACCAATGGACCACCCTCATTTGACAATGATGATGCTTAGGGATAACATCATAAGTTTCATGCAAATGGAGGGTGAGTAAATCTATGAGTTGTGGCTGAGATTTAAGTCACTATTGTTGCAATGCCCAGCTCATGGAATCTCAGATAACATGCTACTGGACTGCTTTTATATAGGTCTTGGTCCGGAACATAGAGGAGTGGCTGAGCAAATATCTCCGGGGGGTCTCACATGACTACCCTATGTAATAACAGCCTAGCTCCTTGATCACATAGCCTCGATCAAATAGTTGGAGACCCAAATGGGTCATATCTCATCTCATTTATACCCAAGACAACAAATGGGGTTGCCTAGTAGTACTATGGCCAACCCAAAGAATGAGGTTTGAGTGTGGACTTGCGTCGTACCGCGACGTTAACTAAGGCGCTGCTTGGGAGGCAACCCAAGTTTTATTTTCTTTCTTTTTAATTTTGAAATAATGGTGTGTTGAATTTGTAGGTTAAAGTGTGGAATGTGTTTGAACAGTGCAGATTGGCGAGCAAAAAGTCCAGCCGGCGACTCGCCGAAGAGGTCGGCAAGCCAGGCTTGGACCACCATTGGACTCAAAACATTTTGAAATTGGAGTCTGTAAAACTCGATGAGCCTAGGAGTTGATTGACGAATCACCGACCAGTTCGGAGATCACGATTTAGTCCACCATTTGAACCCCCACATTAACTGGAGGTCTTGCAAAACTCAGTGAGGTAAGTGCCCACTCAGTGTGTCACCGAGTGGATCGGTGAGCAAAACATATGTCGCCGAATAGGCGAGAACTGGACGATTTTTAAAGGCCAAAGGTTTAAACTTTGAAACTCTTTCACTTTCTCTCACTTTTAAATTTCCCAAACTCACACCCGCGTAATATTTTCCGTATTTTTGCATTTTGTATCTCGTTTTAGTCATCATCTATGTGTTCGGAGTTGGATTTTTTGCCGCCTAGCTTTACAACATCCTGTATTCGGCTTCTAAGGTTGGTTTTCCGAACCCAAAATTTATAGTTAGTGATTTTTACTCATTTGCAAGTGATTTTTATCTTAGTGATATGTGTTGGGACTATATGATCGTAATTGTATGATTGTGTGCCTAATTTTAATTCGACTATCTTGCCTGTAATGCCTTTATTGTTAAATTCCCGAATTGTTCGTGATTAAAATTGTTGGGTTGTGTTGTGTTGTTGTTGGGTTTAGTCGGGTGAAGTCTAAGTAACCCACATTTGTGCCAAATGATGTAATTTTCCCAATAATGGAGCGGTTGACGTCATTCTTAAGGGCAAAAGTCCTCAAATGGCCAAATTTGGCCAAACCGGGAAAAGTCTGAGTATCCCGGGGGCATGGGTGTAATGGTTTGAGTTCAATTAGAGGAGTTCATGTTTTTATTTTGTTTTCGGGTGTTGCGAGGTTGAATTTGGAAGTTGGGTTGAAAGTAGGCACGTTCGGCCGTTTGGCGAGCTGGGTCGATCTCGCCGAACCACTCGGCGATTCGCCGAATTCTTCCTTATCCCCTTTAATTTCATGCTTATTCTTGAGTTTGGTTCTGTAACTTTCGGCGAGAAGCCTTAGTTCGTCGAGTGCACTAGGTGACTCATCGAATGTCTTCCTTGATCACCTTTTTTCTGTGCCCTTAACCCCTAAAAGCACTGTAACTTTCAACGAGCTAATCCTTGCTCTCCAAATGTTGTCGGCGGTTCACCAAAGGTCCATCCCATCGCTGATATGCCAAATTTTTTGGGAATGTTTGAGCCAATCCTTTCGGTGAGCCCGACCTGGCTCTCCAAAGCGATTCGGCGACTCACCGACCGGTTCGGCGAGTCTGTCCGCACCTATTTTTATGCAATTTTGCTTGAACTGTTTCTTACTTTCTATGATGTTTTTGGAAATATGGCTAGAACCAACCTTGACATGCCGCATCATAAAAGAGCACGGGGCATAACTATAAATGAAGGAGGAGCCAACCTTCCTAAAAAGGGAAGAACAGAGCAGCCTCCTCTCCAGCAGATACAGTGTTAGCTCCGGCACCTCTTGTGGCTCCAGTGCAAACAGTAGTTCCTCCTCCCCGACTCCTTAATAGATTAAAAGTTGATGGGTTGTGGACTTTTCTCGAGGAGAAGTTGTTATCCACGGAGGTCCTAGAGGGAAGTTACTCCAGTGTGAGGGAGATACTGCAGTGGAACAGATTCCAGATCTTCACCAGACCCCGAGGGCCATATATCCCCACTTGGGTCCTTGAGTTCTACTCTGCTTACGGTGATTTGGTACCTCAAGGGAAAAAATGGTCAGTCCTTTCAGACCGGTGAAGTCAGTTATTATTCGAGGTATAAAAGTTGGGTGCTGCAGCGATCTCATAAATGATGTCCTTGAGAGAGCCACAGAGTTCAAGCACGACTATGAGGGCATGGCGACAGCTCAGTCCCTAGATGACCTGAAGGGCTGGCTTTCCCCCCTTCTTTCTGACAGCACCCCGAGGTGGATTGAGGTGGGAGTCCAGATAAAGAAGAAGGATTTGAATGTAGTTGTCTGGTATTGGTTCAGATTCATCAACAGTTTTATCATGCCTTCACATAACAAATCCATCCTCCGTCATGCAAAGGCAGCTTGTTTAGGATCAATCTTAGCAAAGAGGTGGCTCAACTTGGGACTTATTATTGAGTAGGAGATGATCATGAGGGCCAAACAGAGGCAAACCTCCCTTCCATTCCTGGTGTTGATCACAGAGGTGTGCCGGCGTGCTGGAGTCCCCTGGGATGCGACTAGAGATATTGAGGTTACCCCTTCATCATCCACTAACATCGGGCGTATTGAGGCTGAGTACACTCGGGAGGAGGCCGATATGAGGAGATAAGCTTCGGTGGATACATCTCCGAAGGTGGACATTGACTCTTACCTGTAGAGGCATATTTTCCTTCTCTGGCCTCCGGTCCTTCAAGTACATATACTCTCACTTCTTCCTCCCAGATCCCCGGTACCTCTACTGCAGCCCAGCCCAACAGGATTACTCAGATTATGAACCTGAAGATGGGGCATCTGGCCATTCGACTGATATGAGGGCTACCCGACTTGAGGCTGCAGTCCCGTGGATGATTGAGAGTGCCATTATTGCTGCACTGAACCTCTTTCCGAACTTCTGTTGATGATTTAACTGCGACAATAGCGGCTTGTGAGAGTCAACAAGGGGAGTCTTCTGAGGTCACGACTTTAAAAGTCGAAGTAGCAGATCTGAGGAAGGATGTAGACTATCTTAAGTCTACAGACTTCACTTCATTATTAGAGGCAGCAGATGATGTAGATGCCTAGCCCAGTTTTGAGATTCCTTCGGCCACCACCTGAGACGTACCTACAGCTAACATGGCAGCTGATGAGTCGGAGGCAGAGACCGATGAGGAGAAGATAGATTTGCAAGATGCTGAGGTTTGTGATGATCTGGCTGATCGTGAGGGTGTGAAGTTTGAGACTGCCCGTCAGGCCTCCTTGAAAGACACCACCATGGCAGGCCCAAGTGGAGCTGGTGGTACTATTGATGTGACTCCGGGCCTTGAGGCCCAGGTTCAGAGTACTACACCGGGCACAGATGCCTCGACAAATGGAACGACTGTGTAGACAGGAGCCCTCTTTACCTCCCTCTCTATCTTTCTTTATTGATTTTTGGATATTTTCTTGCATTTGAGGACAAATTGCTTTTTGTTTGTGGTTGGGTGAGGTATTTCCATACCTACCTCGTGTGATTATTGCTCTATTTATACATTGGGTTTTGTCATATATATGGTGTTTAGCATTGTTTTTATGGATATTTGAGCTTGTGGCTCCTTGTTTTAATTATAAAATATTTTTGGACCCTTCCGAAAAATTTGTGTCACCTCTTGATTATGTTTTACTGTGGCTGTTCTTTTTCAAATTTGAGTATCGATCTTGATCAATATCGATTACTTGAATAGTGCTCATAATCTAACAAAAATGAATGTGCGGCTACGATGAGGCCAAATGAAGTTGCATAGACAATATGTGAACTTTTTTGTATCTCGTTGTGACTAGCCGGTTATAGAATGAGCTTCTTGTGATGAACATTACACACTAGCGAAAGTGTGGAGTTTTGTTTGATATTGGTGTCAATGCCTTGTGTGATGAGCTTACCGTGAACCATGTGTGATGACACATAGAATTTGCCCCGTTTGTCCGGTTGACCAAGTGATGTGAGCTCTTGAAATGATCTTAGGAAACAATTTTAAAGAGTGAAGCAATTTGACATTATACCTCTATTGTGGCCTACCTTGTGAGTGTGTGAACTTCGCTTGAGCACCTTTTGAGCCTTAGCCTTTCCTTGGAAGAAACTTGATGAAATTGTGACTTTTCTTTATCCCTTCACCCCTAATCCTCATGGAATGTGGTTTATTTGAATAACCAACTTAGGCCAAAAGCCTAAGTTGGGGGTGTGGTGGAAAGAGAAGACAAATCAAGAAGTGCAAAGAAGTCCACTTTGACCCATGATTTTGAGAAAGATGGAACCCCTCCATACAAAAACAAAGAGAGAGAAAAAAAGAAAAAGAAAAAAAATGAAAAAGTTTGAAATAAAGTTGCAAAACAAAATGGGGTGTCCGGTATTCCATGGAAAGTGAATAATGGGGTGACTTTTGAGCATGAATGAGAATGATGAAGAAAAGGGAAAAAAGTGTTGTTCATATCATATTTCATGAGGATAGTAGCCACTGAGCCTAAATGACCATACCTTTACACTCAGCCCCGTTACAAGCCTTGAAAAGACCTTTTTGATCTTGAGTGAACTGAAACAAGTGTTAGTTGGAATATAAGGGCAAACCACAGGGTGGAGTCATGCATGTGTTCATCTTTGTGAGTGTTAGTGTTGTATGTGATTCCGGAACTATAAATTGTTGAACCATTGTGTGTGAATATGGAATCATCCTTTGTGTGAGGGCATTTGAGTACCTTTGTTGAGCTTGAACTTGCATCTGAAGCAAGTATTATGAACTTAAGAATCTTTGATAATGGTGAGTCACAACTTGAATCTTTGAGTGCACAATTGATCCTTGCATGAGTAAGTTGAGTCTTGTTGTGTGCATTCATGATTGAGTCTTGTGTAGCACTGTTTGAGGTATCCTCTTTGAACTGCTGAACTTGAGTATTACTTGAAGACAAGCAAAAGTGTAAGTTGGGGGTGTTGATGAGTCCACGATTTGGACTCATTTAGGGATTTATTTGGATAGATTTTATGTCCTCAAATGCTTGTTTTGTGCCAATAACTGATGTAAAACCTTTGATTTCCAGGAATTTTGGATTGAGGAACAAAGCATGGACACTAATTTGCAAAAAGGAACAAAGTGAGCTGAAAGAGCGAAGAAGTGAAGGTCTGGTGATCGCCAAGTCCCTTTGGCGAGTCGCCGAAGGGCCATCACCTCGCCTTAAGTTCTAGTGTACCAAGCCTTGAAGGAGAAAATCAATTTGGCAAGACGAAGGAACAGTCGGCGTGTCGTCGAGTGGTTTCGCGATGCAGTGTTGGATCGCCCAAAGTTACAGAACTTGAAGATACTGAAGGCAAAGGCAAGAAGGTGATGGAACTAACCAAAGGGTGGATCGCCGAGCTGATCGGTGAGCCCGACTTACTGCGCTGAATGGTCCTTCGCAACAGATTTTTGGCGACTATAAATACATTTTTTGAACATTAAGTTTATTATCTAATCTTTTCATCAAAATTTTATTTCTGAACATTCATTAGAGTAATTTTTGAGTTTGAACTCTGAGTATTGAGACAACCTTTCTTTAGCTTGGAAGAATTGAAGTTTTCAATTTTTTGAGAAATTGGAAGTGGGTCTTTGAGATTCTTCAATTTTGACCTTTGTAAAGACGAAATTAATCTTACCCAGTTGATGAAAACACAATCTGGTAACGATTTCTATCTTTGTATGATGCCTAGCTAAAACCCCAATTCTTGGGGTTTGATTATGTTATTATGGGCTGATTTAGCTTATGGGTATTGCTAATTGTTAGTTTAAATGATGTTTAGAAGTGATTTCAATCAGTAATTGTGGTTAAATTTTAAGGATTGTAGTTTCAAATGCAGTTCTACGTTTGTGTTTTTGGCTTGTTCGAGAGAGAGGTTTTAAAACCAAGATTACTTAATTGATGGTCTGTGGGTATTGGGTTGTTATGGGTTCATCTCGAGAGAGTGAATTCTAAATCCTTTTCCACACATTCAGCTCGAGAGAGTGAATGAACTAAAGCGTAGGTTGTTCTTATTTGCTTGCTTGTTGGTGTTCGAGAGAAACCAACTTGATTCGGGGTAAATTGTTCGAGAGAAAGTTTATCCCCACTAAAGTCTAGCTTATTCAGTGATTTACAACTCTTTACTAACAATTGCAATTACCCGTTTGTCTATATTAGCCTATAATCGAATCACATCTCAAGAACCCGTCTCAATATTTGTTAATTTGTATTATTTACTGCTGCTGTAGTTGATAATTCAAAACCAAAACCCCCTGTTATTTGACATTCGTGTCAACCCTCTAATTTACATTATGTTGTTAATCGTAAATGTCTATTGCTATGGTTGATTTGAACACATTCATGTTTTCCTATTGAATCTTAAACACGTACCACTCCCTGTGGGATTCGACCCCAACTCATTTAGTTGGGTTATATACTGACTAACGATCGTTGACTCTTGGAACTGGATTAAGTGTCTTTGATAGCGTTATTCAATCATTTATGACTAGTTGGGAAATATTAAAGTCCCGTTAACATGCGTGTACATTTGAGTGTCTATGTGAGTGACAAATGAGACTGATGAGATGCAATGACTATACAGTTGTAAGATCAGTGTGGATCTCATTCCACGATTGTCTGTGTGACTACTTATTGATAGAAGTGGTTTATGATGATTATTATACATGTTTAGTGATTTATGTGTCCAGTGATTGATGACATTGATATGTCGGGAATGAGTCTTTCTATCTGGCTAATATTGATTTCTTGACCTATTGAGAGTTTGCGTGACAATGTGAAGTTGTACTTGTCTATTTATTTTTGAGTTGTCTTTATATACTTGTTACTAATATTAGTCGAGATATGATGCTTACCTGCATATAGTATGTATATTGATACTACTTCTGCACTTTTCTTTGAGTGATGACGGTGATCCAGAGTCTTCCACACGGCTGCAAATCTAGCGTTGTTGCACTTTCGATTACAGGGTGAGCTACTATTGTCCAGGTTGCCACAGTTCATCTAGAGACCGTGTTCATTCTCTCCCGACATTGTTATATTTATCTAATTTTATGAATATTCTTAGATACTTCAGTTATAGTCTTGTACGATGACTTTCAGATTCTGGAAATGTAATAGTTTAGACTTCCAAATTTCATATTTATATAGCTTGAGACTTATTTTATGCCTTTCAAATCTGTAAAATATGATTACTGATTTAGTTGACGCATGTTTTAAATTGGTAAGATATGGTTGGTCTATCAGGGGTTAATGTGGGTGTCAATCATGTCGTTTAGATTGTGACACTATTTAATTATCCTTTTGAATTTTGAGTTATAATAATTTTGTATTTGAATAGTTTTATTGATTCAAACTAAATATATAATATAGTTGAATGAGTATATAAGTTACTCTCCTCAGAGTAATTAAGGAATTCTAGCATTTACATAAGTTATAGCACTCAATGATGAGAAGAGGAGGCAAAAATAAAAAGAAACAAAAAGAAAAGTGAATAGAAAGTGGAAGAGTGCACACTTATGCTTGGAAGCTTATCATTGTATTATTGCATCATTGGATGAAAATGAAAATGAAAATGACACCTACTCACCCACTACGTCTCTAATTTTCAAATGGTGGGGTCCTCCCAAAATGCTTATCCTAATTAGAAATCAACATTTTGTAGAAAAAAAGAAGAACAAGGAAATATAGATAGATATATTCGTAGTTGGTTCCAACCAAGACATAACTGGTGTCAAATAAGAAATGAATATATTCAAAACTTATACAAATCTTATAACATCTTTTTATTTGGGTGTTGTTGAATGGATTAAAAAGAAGCCTAGAATTTTCTGATTTTATTTATTAATATCTAAAAATACACAAAAAATTCAAAACTAGATTTTCTCTCTCATGTGAGTATCTTATATTTAAGTTATTAAGAGTAGTAATGATAGTTTGCACTATTAATATAGTTTAAAGTATTATATCAATAGTTATCAGTTTTTTAAAATAAAAAATAATAATAAGAAGAAGAAGAAGAAGAAAAATATGAGGAGGTCTATGCTAGTGTTAGAATTCATTCAATGGCTAATCCATTATTATCATATGAAACAAATAATTTGACTGTTGGAAGAATATTTAAGCAAAAAAAGAATATGACATTTGACGCGACTTTGATACACATGAAAAAATGAAAATGGAAATTATGATTAAGAAAATCCATGAATTGTTAATTTGTCGAACAAGTTTTTGCAATTTCTTTTCTTTCCATATAAATTGTTATTGAAATTGTGCTTAGAAATATTCTTCAGATAATTAACTTTTTTACTGACGAGAATCATAAGAAAGTTACAGTTATCAAACACATATTAACTCAGATCACATTTTACGTGAAAGTGTTACTATTTAGGATTAGAATTATTTTGTTTAGGGAAAAAAGTTTGATATACTAAATTTTGTCATTTAGATCTAATATACCCCTCGTTGTGAAAGTGGTTACACAAATGACTCACGTATATCCTTTTCCATTAATGGAAGTGAAAATATTAATTTTTAAAATTGTTTTTTACTAACTTTTTTTATTAAAAAAATAATTCATATGTAGGGGTATATTTGATCTTTCTCATACATCTCTTTTGACTTTTTTTTAATTCAACGGCTAATTTGAATTTATTATTTTGATGGTCAAATTTATTTTTTACTTAATTTCTTATAAAATTAATTATAGATGCCCCAATTTCTTTTACAGATATAAAAACTAAATTACAATATAGTCCAAAAAAAATAGTTTTAGATTTTTTTCTCTTTTTTCATTCACACTTCTTTTTTTATTTCTCTTATTTTTACATCAAAGAATGAAAGAGAAAATGAAATTAGAATAAGAAACCCAAATAATAATAATAATCAAAGAAGTTAAACAATAATTTATGTGTGAAAAAAACCAAATATATTATTTTAAAAAATATAAAATCAAACAAATTAGTTTTATCACTTTTGTAATAATAGAGGTATATGTGAGCCACTTTTGTAACGGTAAGATGTATATGTGAATTACTTTTATAACGGTATGGGTATATGTGAGCCACTTTTGTAACGGTAAGAGGTATATGTGAGTCAATTTTATAACGATAGGAATATATGTGAACCACTTTTGTAATGAGATGTATTTCAACTCTAATGACAAAATTCAGAAGTATATCAAACATTTTTCCTTTCTGATTATCAACAATTTTCTAGAACATTTTTAAAAATATTTTGAATCAATTATCTTTATGAACTTATAACATTCCCTATATATATATACCAACTTTTAGGACACAGTTTCCTTTTTATAATTTAATCTTCAAAAGTATTACTTTATTTGACAAAGATTCAATAACATTATTAATAAATTTCATTTGGGGTCATGCTTATTTATCAAAAAGTACATCAAAGATGTATTGTTTTTTAAGGATAGTTTTAAAGTATTAGAAAGTTTTTTCATATTTCATAAACGCTATATTTAGTCAAACTTCACCATATAAATTGAAATGGATGGAGTGATTTTCTTTTAGGGGAGAAGGCACAAATATCCCCTAGATTATGATCGAAATCTCAGAAACACACATTAACTAAACTAAGGTCCTATTACTCCTTGAACTCATTTTATATATAATATTGTACACCTTTTGGCTTATGTGGCACACCCCGTGACTCCATGCAGTTGAGACGCGTGGGAGATATTTGGGTGCCACGTAAGCCAAATAGGTGTACAAATATCTAAAAAAATGAGTTCAGGGGGTAATAAGACCTTAGTTTAGTTAAGGTGTGTCTCTAGGATTTGGGTCATAGTCTAGGGAGGTACTTCTACCTTTTCCCATCTTTTAGACAAAAGATATAAAGTAACATCGGAAGTTTTTTAGAATTTTCAAAAAGACACCTTAACTATATAAGCATCCTATTACTCGCTCAAAAAGTTTGAATTGACATTATTGCATCATTTTTTGTCCACCTGGCATAGAGAGTGTATGCCTCTTAAAGAGAGTGAGTAACCTAAAATAATGAACATTATTATATTTTTACAAGTATTTTATTCTAAAATATATTTTCTTATTTTTCTTATTATTCTAACTTTTTTTTCCTTATTAATTTTTTGTTTTGTTTCTTCTTCAAAAATTCATTGTCATCTCCATTGAAACTCCTCACTTTCCATGTCACCATTTTTTCCAGAATTTCACTCTCCTTTTATTACTATTAGTTTTAAGTCTTTTAGATTTCAAACTGTATCTAAGTATTTTTTTTATATTTCGAACAATTTGATAAACTCATTAGATTTCAAGATGCCTAGGAGGTATCATTTAGATTTTTTATCCAAATTTCAATCAAGCTCTTTCAATTTTTGGGAAATTCATGATTCTTTAAAAATTATCATTTCTAATATTGAAGTTATCTAAAAGGGAAATAAACTAATTGATGACACCTTCAAAATTTTGAATTTTCTCAGAAAAATAATTAGTTTTGTTATCAATAATTCAAAAAAGTGTAGAAAATAGTATCACTTTTTTTAAAAAAAAATTGCAGCAGGAAGGAAGTTGGCAGAAGAAGAAAACAAAATGAATGAAAATGGGGAGGGGCTCGACTTGAACATGAGGTGGGGTTGAGGGAGTGAGGTGAAGAAGTTTTTTTTTCTTTCAAAAGTCCACTAATGGTGGGGGGTTAAGGTACTGCCCCAACCTTTTTATTATAAAAACAAAATAAAGTATGTGTAGGAGGATATAGACCTTTGCCTCTAGAGCCAAATCAAGAATGAGACATCATTCTTATGTACCTATGGTTACAAACACTATAACACTTGGGAGGATAAAAATTCCACCTAGTGTGAAGTTGGGGTGGGTACAAATGAGTGAGATATTGCATAAAATAGAAAGAGTTGTACCAACTCTATACGTGAGAACTGTTAACATCATTAATCACAAAATGATTTTGCTTTGGCCTGATTCATAGGTGTGGGAAGCCTTGTTGATCAATCATCAGCATTGCTTTGACTTTACTAGGAAGTGAGCCAAAATCATAGTAGATAGCATGGCTTTTGGTGACTTCTCCAGTGTTAGTTAAGTGATCAACCAATGTGTTCTCCTCTCTAAAAGTGTGAACAAAAACAAAAATTTTAATGCCGAAAAGTTGAGTGATCTGATCCGTAATATGCTTTACATGCCATGGAGCCCTCATCTTGTTGTTAATCACATCCACCTTACTTGAGAGTCTGTTCCACAATAACGTTCAAAAATTATTTATAAATACAAAGTTTTCAAGCTTTGCAAGATGTCTCTAGCTACACCATTGTTGTTACTGGAATGACCATAAAAGTGTGTAAAAAAAGGCAAGAATGATAGCTCATGTGTGATCCCTCAAAATACCGCCACCGCCTGAGCTTCTCGGATTCCCTCTAGCGCATCCATCAACATTAAGTATTAAGAAACCATTCAAAGACTTATTCCAATAAGTAACTTGGCTAGTATGCTGGATTAGATTCTCAGTATAGTGGCATATTTCATTCCAAGAAGTAGGGAAGGATAGCTTCAAATATTATACACATATATTTACAACTTTGGAGAATAATATACTTTCTAGTCATCTTGATGTTGTCATATCTGGCAGAGCATCTACACTTCCACAACTCCCAACAAATAACTGTAGGAATGCATTGAAGACGTATTGTATGCATGTGGTTCTTATGTATAGATAACCACCAACACATGAGAACTTATCTAATGCTCCCGAAATTAATGGAAATGCCACAACCATTACCAAAATAGTTCCAAACATGTTTGGTAATAAGACTATCGCAAAATAAATGGTTTATAGTCTCCTAACTATATATGATTACTACAACAAGAACAAATGGACTAGAGATTCACTTTAAGCAATTTTGCACGTTATCATATGTGGGAAGCTTAATATGGAGTGTTCTAAGCATAAAAAATAGACCTTGAAGAGAATTTATTTTTGACAGATCATCCTAGTAGTGAAGGAAGTAGTTTTGTGCTTTCTAACAGTATGCCAAGTTGTTTTACTACAAAAAAGTCCACTTGAAGTGATGGTCCAAATAGACCAGTCTTGTTTACCTTCATGAATAACTATTTGAAGGATGGTGTTGACAAGATCTTTAGGTAGGACATTTATGAGTTTAGAGGCATTCCAATTACCACAATCAAAAAATTCATGAACCCTGATCTTCTTAGGAGTATGCTGATTCTGAACAAAACTGGCGAGGGCTCCTTTTTCAGTCCAATCGTCCCACCAAAATGAAGCCATGTCATCCCCAATCTTCCATAATATTATTTTTTCAATATCATTCTTCATATCCATCAACCTTCTCCAGTTATGATTCTCCAGTTATGAGATTGACCATATATAAGACCACTTTCTACAAACTAGATGTATTCTTTCATAGTATTTGTCTTCGAGAAATTTTTTGAAAAGACCTATCTGAGTTTTAAAATTTTACCATTATTTGGCATAGAAATCTTTGCATATGTCCTTGAAACATCTGAGATCAACACCACCTTCGAGAGTCGGATAGAAGAGTCCAAGCTTTCCAATGGTGCTTATTTTGGAGGAAGTCACTTTAGGGATCAAGAAGTCACTTTAGGGAACTAATTTGGGGGATCTAGAGTACCAACGAAATGAAGGTAAGGAGGAGATCGATGAAGGGGTGCCACATGAGAGATTAAAAGAGGGGAGGAAAAGGAAAAGTAAAAGGGGTTTAAAGAGAAGACAAATTATCACATAGAGAAAGGAAATTCACCAGGTAGCTCTAGTTCTTATAACAGACCAAGAAAGACCCTGAATAGTTGACTGATAGACTCTCAGAGGAGATGAGTGAGTAAATAGTGCACAACATAAAACCTCCTAGGTGCACGAACCGAAAGATGTTCCTTTGTGGATGGCCAATACACAAGGATCATTTATGGTTAAGTCAGCGTGGGAGATTCTGAGACGCAGAGTATAAAGAAGAAGAGATATTGGGTAATATATTTGAATCAAAGGATTGTTATTTAAAATAAATTTCTTCATATGGAATGTATGAGGAAGGCCCAACAAAGTTGCAAGTTGTGTTAAGAGTTATGCCATCAATTATAATGTGCACTCTCTAGAAGAGGAGGAATGTCAGGATGCATGAGGAAGTTGTTGACTATACATGCATGGTGATGCAAATTCAGGATATAGTCAAGAAGCTTGTAAAGGTGTTATGCTCGTGGATTACATGGTGGATGTGGAATTTGCAAGGCATAGTTGCAAAACTTAGAGGATATAGACCTAAGCTACAATTTGTCTAGGTTACATGGAAATTTCCTGCCAGACAGAAATTGAAATGTAATATTAATGGGACGAGTAGAGGCAATCCATGTCTTAGTTCATATGGATTTTGTTTGAGGATTGTTGGAGGAGACCTAATATATGTAAAAGTCAAGGGCATAGGGATTGCCATGAATACTGAGGCTGAGTCGATGGATATTCAAGATGCACTAGAACACTGCCAAGAGAAGAACCTGAATGAGGTTACTATTGAAACAAATTCATTAGTTGTGAGGAATATTATTCAAAGACAATGGATAATACCATGGGAGATTACAGAGAGAGTTGAGAAGATCATCATGATTATGCAGTTGTTGGATGCATGTATCGTTCATACATTCAGAGAAGACAATACTTTAGCGGATGCATTAGCAAAACAAGTGGTGGAGTCACAAGGGACAGAGATGTACATGGATTTTCAGGAGTTACCTGCCAACATGAAAAGGAATGTATACATGGACAAAGCTCAAGTGCCAACATCATAATCAAGGCAAGGAAGATAAAAACACATGAAGATGCTCAAGTAAATCAATAAAGTACATAAAGGAAGACCCATAAGTAGATGCAGTTGACATTGGCACACACACATACATGTCTACTGACATGGGAGCAAAAGGAAATCACAGTCGAAATATTAACAGAGTATGCCTTGAAGAAGACATCAAGATTGTGACAAATAACCTAGCTAGGACTAAATGCTCTAGCTATCAAAAGCCTTCACCAAAAAGAAAGGATAGTTCGGTCTTGGTTAGCCATAAGGAGATTGGGGAGTGCAACAACAACAAGAGGGCATCAAATGCTCGAAATCGCCTGAGTAGAAGGGACAAACATCACTTACAAAAAGGAAGAGGGAGAAAGGCGAATGAGGAAAATGGACTTACAGGCAGCCCGAAGCAACATAAGCACAAGCATGACGTATCGATCCTTTGGGATGACCCCCCACCACCTGAGAGCACAAAATGGAAAGGGTTAGGAGAGAAAAACAACAAAGAGGAAGAAGATGAGAGGAACTTACCTTGTAACAGTGAAGATAATAGATGGAGTCTCCAAGAAACACTAATAGGAACAAATGTGAAGGCGAACCAGAGGAGGAGACAACCAAGTTACGAGTTCCAACGATAAGCGGCATGCAACATTGGGAAGAGAAACAAACAACTTTTAGGAAAGTGTAGAGAACACTCTTCTCAGCTTAAGAGGTCTTTTATTCATGTTGGTAGGATAGTAATGGGTTGGGTTATTTTGAACCCGGCCTCAGCTTTTAGACTCATTGGCTTTGTCTTAGCTTTGTTTTTTTACAGTCTATTATTAATAAAACGGTCCATGGACCAAAAATTTACTTTAAAAAAAACTCTTTAAGGGTAAAATATGAAGAATAAAGTTATTTATGTATTGGTTTTATAAAATTTCAAGTACTCCCTCTGTCCGTAATTACTTGTTCATTTTTGAACTGACACACCTATTAAGAAAAACAATGATTGACATAGTGAGTTTACCATATTACCCTTATTAATTATAAAGTAGGTGAATTAAAAATTTAAGATTTTCAAAAAGTTCTACCTTTTTTAAATAATTAATTGAGGGTATAATAGGTAAAAAAAAATTGTGTTTTCTTGATTTGTCAAAATGGACAAGTAATTAGGGACAATTAAAAAAGAAAAAGTGGACAAGTAATTAGGGACAGAGAAAGTATTAACTAATACTCCCTCCATCCCATTTTATGTGAGGTAGTTTGACTCGGCACGAAGTTTAAGAAAGAAATGAAGACTTTTAAAATTTGTGGTCCAAAATAAATGATAAAAACTTGTGTGGCTGTAAATCATTTCATTAATGATAAAATATGTATTTTACAATCAAATTGCTACTTAATATAGAAATGTGTCATTCTTTTTTGGACGGACTAAAAATAAAAGTAAGTCACATAAATTGGGACAGAAGGAGTATCTAGTACTCCATCTGTCCCTAATTACTTGTCCACTTTTGAATTGACACACCTATTAAGAAAACAATTAATGACATAATGAGTTTACCATTTTATCCATATTAATTATGAAGTGGATAAATTAAAAATTTAAGATTTTCAAGAAGTTCTATCTTTTTCAAAGTAATAATTTTTTTATTTTTTATTTTTAAATTTAGGGTATAATAGGTAAATTTTTTTTATATTTTCTTAGTTTGTTAAAATGGATAAGTAATTAGGGACAATTATAAAAGAAAAAATAAACAAGTAACTAAGAACAGAAAGTATTTTTTTAATCTACTTTTAGCAAGAACTATATATAAATAGAAACGAACGGAGTAAATGATGTAAGGCAAAAATATAATGGTATACAGATGTAGAGTTCCAACTTGCAAGTGGAGGACACTATTAATGGTGGTAGAAAATGTGTTCACGAGCCGCCACTTTTCTTTGTTTACACAGTATTTTGAACAGCTCTCCTTGACATTCACATTTTGTCTTGCTTGAAAAGAATTCACTCACATCTTATTGTTAAAAAAAAATAACAGAGTACAATAATTCTCTCATTCTTCTCCCATGAGAAGTTGTAAAGTTGTTGTTGGGTTTTTCATCCCTTGTTTCTGTATCATCTATTTATCAGGTGCTTTCTCCCCACAAGATAACTACTTGATAAACTGTGGTTCAAATACAGATGTCTTAGTTGATAACAGACTCTTCCTTGGTGACTCTAATTCAATTTATACCTCTCAAGGTAAGTCTGTTGTCTTTGAAGAAAATACAAACCCATCTTCCAATTTATCTTTCCTTTATTCTAGTGCTAGGGTTTTCAATGATGCTTCAAAGTATGTGTTCAATATCAACAAGATTGGGACCCATTTCTTGCGACTTCATTTCTCTCCCTTCACTTCTCACAATTATGATCTCAGAAAAGCAATTTTCAGTTTTTCTGCAAATGGGGTTTTGCTTTTTAGTGTTAATACTACTATTACTAATAGTGTGGTTAGAGAGTTCATATTGATGGTGGATAAGTTTGAACTTGAAATTAACTTCACACCTAATCCTTATGAATCCAGTTTTGCTTTTGTAAATGCAATTGAAGTGTTTTCAGCTCCGGATGATTTCATAATTGGTGATGGGGCTAAATCAGTTGGTCCCAAAGGAATTCGGGAGTTTAATCAGAATATGACGTTACAAACATTAGAGACTGTTCATAGGATTAATGTTGGAGGGTTAAAGTTAACTCCTTTTAATGATACTCTCTGGAGAAGTTGGATTACAGATGAAGATTTTCTCATTTTGAAATATGCTGCTAAAATTGCAAGAACTTCTCATGTTCCCAAGTATCAAAAGGGTGGTGCTACAAGGGAAATTGCTCCTGATAGTGTCTATATGACAGCACAGCAGATGAATACGGATAATGTAACTACAGATTTCAAATTTAATATCACATGGAACTTTCCTGTCGCTATTAAAGATGCTTCCCACTTTGTTCGCTTGCATTTCTGTGATATTGTTAGTTTGTCACCTGGACAGTTGTACTTTAATGTATATCTCAATGGCTTCACAGCATACAAAGACCTTGATTTATCTTCGCTTACATTCCGTGAGCTTGCTACACCATATTACATAGATTTTGTGGTATACTCAGGTAGTTCAGGCGTTGTGCAAGTAAGCATCGATCCTTCTAACTTAAGTAGTTCAATGAGGAAGAATGCCATTCTGAATGGTGTTGAGATTATGAAAATGGTCAATTTTGTGGCTTCCCGGACAGGTTCTAACAAGAGAAATGTTTGGGTTATAGTGAGTTCTGTTCTTGGAAGTTTTGTTCTGCTGACTGTGGTGATGATTCTTGCTGCTTTGCTATTCTTTGTCTGCAGAAAGAAAAAGCTAAAATCAAAGCCCTCAGAAAGTGCTGGATGGACGCCTTTACGTCGATATGGAAGTAGTTCCCATGGTACATTGTCTGATGGGACTTCACCTGGACCAAATGGATATCTAGGCCAGAGGATTCCCTTTGCCGAAATACAATTGGCTACTAATAATTTTGATAAGAGTTTGCTAGTCGGTTCTGGTGGCTTTGGGATGGTATACAAAGGTATTCTTGGAGACAACAGAAAGGTTGCTATAAAGAGAGGTGTGCCAGGTTCCAGGCAGGGCCTACCTGAATTTCAGACTGAAATCACTGTTCTTTCCAAGATTCGCCACCACCATCTTGTTTCACTTGTAGGTTATTGTGAAGAACAGTCTGAGATGATACTTGTTTACGAGTATATGGAGAAGGGACCTCTTAAGAGGCATTTGTATGGTCCAGGCATATCACCCTTATCTTGGAAGAAAAGGCTTGAGATATGCATAGGTGCTGCAAGAGGTCTCCACTACCTTCATACAGGTTTCGCTCAAGGAATCATCCATCGTGACATCAAGTCAACTAACATCCTCCTTGATGAAAATTGTGTTGCTAAGGTTGCTGATTTCGGTCTCTCAAGGACAGGCCCTTGTCTTAATGAGACCCATGTCAGCACTGGTGTAAAAGGAAGTTTTGGCTACCTTGATCCGGAATATTTTCGGAGGCAACAGCTTACTGACAAGTCAGATGTTTACTCGTTCGGAGTTGTTCTATTTGAAGTCTTATGTGCTAGACCTGCAATTGATCCTCTGCTTACACGAGAGCAAGTTAATTTGGCTGAATGGGCTATGCAGTGGCAGAAGGATGGACAACTAGACAAGATTGTTGATCCCCATATCAGAGGCCAGATAAAGCTAAACTGTTTGAGGAAGTTCGGGGAGACTGCCGAAAAATGTTTGGCTGATTATGGAATTGATAGGCCAACAATGGGTGACGTATTGTGGAACTTGGAATATGCATTCCAGCTTCAAGAATCTGGAACACTTGGAGAAGTGCCTGAGATTTCCAATGAGCTTCCAGTGCCATTGCCAGAGGGTCTCCACAATGAGGTGTATAATGGTGATGGGGCTTCAGATATATCGACAAGCAAGGTATTTTCACAATTGATGACTAATGAAGGAAGATAACTAGTCTACAGTATAGTGCACCATCAAATCATTGTTCAACAGTTTACAGGTATCAATGTTGATTTTGGTTCACTTTAACATTTTCTTTTTACGTTTTTCTTAATTGGCAGAGCCATCATATACTCTTTGAACTAATATACTATAAAAGTGTGTATCATGCAATAACCTGTCCTATGATGTAATCCTTGTCATGTTCATGCTCCTAACAAAAGAAACATAGCGCTGGATTGATGAACATCTATAAGCAGAAATGTTCTTGCGTACCAAATCCATCATAGTCTGTTCATGCTTTCTATTACCTCAAATCCCCTAATGCCTATCAAATAAGGGTCCTACCGATCAATGACCATGGTGTCTAAGGTGTGATCTTGTACCCATAGTGCAGTACACTGAACAGCAATCCAAACAACCTGCCCTCAGAAAAAAATAAGTGACCCCCTTTGTATGATATTAGTCGGTTTCTATGTTTTTGGATGGTTTAGGACAAAGATATCCCCGAACTATCGTAAATGACATGCAGATACCATCTGATATACTTTTGGGACATTGGTGCTCCTGCCATCCAAAAACTAAAGCATATATGCCCTTCACTCTAACAGAAGACTAAATAGGAACACGTGACGCTATCTTATCTGTCGATCCGATATTTAATAAATGTCGGGATGGTGGATAAAATTATGACACGTGAAAGTCCGTTAGTATAAAGAGTATATATGCTCTAGTTTTGGACGGTAGAGGCACCAATATCCTAAAAGTATGACGGAGGGTATCTGCATACCATTTACGATAGTTGGGGGTATATTTGTCCTTTTTCCCTTTTAAATATTATAGACATCTTTACTACATTTAATGCCAAACACATACACAATCCCTCTAACTTGTTCTCATTTTTTATTTTGGCACTCCATCTTAGCATTGTTCCATTTTAACCGTTACACTCTATTTTTTACTTACCATTTTAACACGAAATACTATTTTTATGATTTGTTTATTTTTATATATGTTCTTCAATTGCATTTTCTTATTTTAAAAATCGGCATGTGTCAGTTAATTTTAGTAAAAAATTTAAAATTAACGAACAAACATTGATTCTTTTTGAGAGTTTTTTTGTATATTTTGTGTGAAAAATAACCGACGAAATGTGTTGGTTTTCTTTCTTAAAAAATTATCGACATCCCGACTCAGTCGAGTTTTAACATTTATTTAGTAGTGTTATTAGCAAAGAACATGACTCTTTTTTTACTCGTATTGAAGATGGATTTTTTGTTATTCGTATTCAGTTATATTAAAAATTAAAAGCGAGTATTTGCATCAAATTCAAATAGGCTAAATGATAAGAAACAAATGAATATGTAGTATTATTTAATTTAATTGAATGTTTAAGAAAGAAAATCAAAAAAAATTTGTCGATTTATTTCCATGCAAAAATATAGAGAAAAAAATCTCAAAAAATAATATTTTTATTTCAAAAAAATCTATGTTCATTCGTTAATTTTTAATATTTTATTTACGAAAATTAGCAGACACGTCAAATTTTAAAATAAAAAACTGCAATTGAAGAACAAAAATAATAAATAAATAAAAAAAACCGTGTTTGAATGGTACATAAAAAATGTAATTTAAAGGTTAAAATGAAATAAAATTAAGTTGGAGTGTCAAAATATAAAATAAGGAAAAGTTTGAGGGATTGTGTATGTGTTTGACCAGCAATTAACCATCATATTTTTTACTCTTGTGCAGTTAACTCATTTAAGCAGTTCAGACCAAGAGTTGGTTTTACGATGAGTTGGGTCCTAACTAAATTTACATTTACCTCCACTATGTTATTTTCTTTGTAATTGTGGTATGAATATCTTAGCTTGTGACACTAGTGTAATATCTTAAGCGTAATATAAATCTTTAAACAAGGAAAAATGACCAAGAATATCCCCTAATCTATTGGAAATGGTTCAAAAAAAAATTTCTTCCAACTTTCGATCTAAAAATATGCTTCACCTTTGTTTTTTGTTAAAAAATTCCTCTCCTTTCATCTTTTGGTATAAAATATCCTCAATCCAATTTTTTTTATTGAATTGAATTCTTTTGCTAATTAGTTAAATTCTTTTATTTGTTCTAAAAGACATTTTTTTATTTATTCAAATTCTTAAGATTAGTTTATCTCGAAATATTTAAAATATTTCAGTTTAACATAAAATAAAATAAATAAATTTATTGTGTAAAACGAAGAATAAAATTCTTATTCTTAAAAGAATACAATAAAATTCTTATTCTCCATATTTACACAATAAATTCTTTATTTTACATTTTATACATTATTATTTTTTGTTTTGATTTGTGAAATAATTTTTTAATTTATTTGAATAGATTTTTTAAATTATATTAAATAATCATGTTAAAATTCAATTATATCAATATTTAATATTTTCTTTGATTTACTTTTTAATAAATAACATATAACAATAATAAAAATAATAATTAATGTCACTAAGCAAAATCTGAGGACTTCTTTGAAATTATCCCCAAAAAATAAGTAAGTATTTATTTCATCAAAAAAGTAAACCCTAAAGGAACTTGCAATACCTTCGTAAGGTCTACAAAGAAAACTTCCAAACCAAATGGTAAATCCTTTTTGACACACTCCTAACTTCACAATTCACATAAATATGTTCTACTCAACATC
>NW_006238960.1:356717-357642 GCF_000226075.1 Solanum tuberosum
CCACCAACACCAACCCCAACAGTGTCTAATGCGTTCGGATCCTCCCCAGTAGTTTTGGCACATCATCTATATATATAATTCAACCAATTCTATTTGTTGATGCCATAATATAAACAATAAAATGTGTTCGAAGTGAAGAAAAATGTTTTCTTATTTTTTTTTTTTGGAAAATAAATCACTTTTTAATTATTTATAAGTAAATAAAAAAGGCTTTATATATAGTCAGTCCTTTAAACTTGTTAAAATATTCTATTTAGACACTCCAACTAATTAAATTAATTAGACACTTTCGATTCAACTTTAAAAAAATTACGCGTGTTTTCATTCGTCTATTAGTTAGTTAAGTTAAACACATAAAATATATCATTTCGTTTAAACAGACGCATCAACCTTAAATAGAAAATATCTGAAGTTTTACTCTTTATTGAAGTGACTGTTATAATAATTAAAGAAAATGATATATTTTATTAATATACAAATGAAACACACATATTTTTTTCTTTAATATTTGAATAAAAAATGTCTAATTGAAATGTTTAGTTAGGATAAAACTTGGTTCAAATATCTAAATATATTATTCTAATAAATTAAAGGGACTAATTATATATTAAGGGTGTGTTTGGTATGAAGGAAAATGTTTTCCTGGAAAACAAGTAGATTTTGACTTCTTTTCTCATGTTTGATTGGTTAGTAGAAAATATTTTTCGGAAAAGATTTTTAGTGTTTGCTTTATGAATGAAAAACGTTTTTGAGAAATATCTTTTATTTTTACTAGAGTAGAAAATAATTTTTAAAAACAAACTTAATTTTTTTTGGGGTGGGGGTTAGGAGTGGGGGGTCGAGGGTAGGGGTGAAAAAATAAAAATTTGAAGTTGAATTTTTTTTTAAAAAAACAAACTTAAAATTTTTTTTGTGGGTTGATTTG
>NW_006238960.1:357861-421181 GCF_000226075.1 Solanum tuberosum
TGGGGTTAGGGGTGAGGGAGGGGTAAAAAAATTGAAGTTAAAAATATTTTTTTAAAACGAGTTTTTTTTGGGGTGGTTGGGGGCTGGTTTGATGGTAGGGACAAAATAAATTGATTTTTTCAACAAAAAAAATTGTAATTTGAACTTGGAAGGGAGTTTTGGAAAATGTTTTCCTTAAGTTTTGAAGGAAAGTCATTTTCCTTAAATTTGAGGAAAATGAGTTGATTTAAAAAACATTTTCCAAAACATTTTACCCAACCAAACATGAGAAAAATGAAAAATATTTTCTTCCATACCAAACACAACCTAAGCCAAAAGAATACGGGGAGAGGCGAAGATGGGGTAGACGGGGTAGAGAGACAGAAAAGGAGGTTGGAAAGAGAAATTGATAGTGAATTATTATTTGTATTTATATTGTATTGTAGTATTAAATAAATAGCAGTCATTGATTCTATATTTATTCTATATAAATAATAATAAAAAAGATGTGGTATAATCTTAGCTTACCAATGAATAATACTGGATTAAAATATACTGGAGGCCATCTCAATCCTTATCTAAAATACATCAGTTTGGCTATGTGATATGAGTGTGCTTAACCGAACAATAAGCACAGGCTTTAGTTATCTACGATCCCTTAAAGTTGTTCGAATAATTCACTTAGATAACTTAATTATGATTAGTACCTATTAAACACCTCTATCAATCAATCAATCAACAATTGAACCATTTAAGTGTTTTTTTACCTACATGACAAAGTCTGTGAGTCACATAAAAGGGGAGTGTGAGTTCCTTTTTCTCCCATTTGAAATGACAATTATTCACCCCAACGTTAAAAGAAACGGCCCCATCCCCCAATCAACCTTTAAATTCTCATCTTTCCCTTCCAAATTCTAAACTCTAAATCCCAAGTTTCTGCCATTGTCAATCTCGCTTCTTTCTCTCTTCTTTTTTATTATGTCTCTCTTCTCCGTCCATCTTTTTTGTTAGATATGCCATAAAATTTAAAAGTCGATATATGTAATTATGGTGATTATTGTTGTCTGAAAACTTCGAGTACTCTATTGAATTCAGGTCGTAGATTTGTTGGATGCAAAGCATCAAAGGCTTGTAACTATTTGAAAATTTAAAATAAAATTGTTGTATGCAATTGTTCTATTTATTACTGTTATGTGGTTTGTAGGAACATGATGGATTTAACTATTTTAGATAGATTGATCCGTTGCTTGAAAGTGCTGATTTTGAATCATCTAAGTTGATGTCATACTTAATGAATAGATTCAAAGATGGTGAAAATACGATTGATCGACTAAAGATTAAAAATGAAACAGCTTGAAGAAGTAATGGATTCTTTGAAATTGAAATTGAATGAAAATGAAGAAAGGATGATGGTAGTGAACCAGAAACTCAAAGAAGTTAAACTATAAAGGAATTGATAAAATGCCAAATTTAACAAACTTTTGATTTTTCTTCTTTGTCTACTATAAAATGATTCTTTAATATGATGTGGTCTTGTAATAGTCTAATGTGTAGTACTTAATTGTTAAGTTATGTAGTAATTAGACCAATATTGGAATATATTAAATTAATTGATCACTTCTCTAGTAGTTAGGCGAAATGTAGAAATATATAGAATTAGTTGGTCATATTTTGTATCAAATTGAAAGGTTGAATATGACTTGATTGGCCTTGTTTTGTATCACATTAAGATAGTAAATGTCCATCTGTACACTTGAGTTGTAAATAACAATTTTTAATAGTTCATTTGGTTTTCTCATTCAATAAAAATTCAATAAAAAAGAGTTAAAATGTACAAAGACACATTGTTGCATATATCAAAAAGTCATTGCTGTTCAAATACATTGTTACATATATCTCAAAATTGAGCTAAAATCCACAACTGCAACATATCACAAACACATTGTTATCTTAACACAAGTTGTTCAAAAACAAATAACACAAGTTAGTAAAAAATACATAACACAAGTTGTACAAAAATAAACTTAAGAGTAAATTGTTCAAATACCTTTTTAACATAACCTTCCATTCCATTTTAGGTCACGGGGTTTAAAAATCAATATCTATATTGATTGGTGAAGACTCCTCAAATTTGTTGGCCCATGTAGAACCCTCTCACTTGATGTACAAGGATGTAATAGAAGAAAGTGTAAGATCAGAGTCTACACCAAAATCAGAGTAAACATAGTAATGAGTCAACAAGAATATATATAAATAATGAGTGAACATACATTAAACATTTGTGTTCCAATTGTAGAATCATAGTATACACCAAAATCAGTTGTAGGCCTTTTGTTTCCTCCCGTAAAAGCAACAAGCTGTATGGTCTGACCTGATAAAGATGACACTTGATTAGAAGAATCATCTCTTTTACTAACAAATGGGGTCCCTCTTGCATTAGCCTTTTTTCTTCCCAATCCTCTACCGGTCCCAACATGCACCTTTTTTGAGGAGCTGTTGGCACTACTATTGTGTCACCACAAACCGAGCATGGTTAACTTGATTGTGTAGTTGTATATATGATTCTGACAGTAAAGTGTGAAGGGCCTCCCATTTTAGACTACATAACATAAATAAGGAGATATGAATAACTTGAACAATACGAAACCTATCTAGATTCGTAGATCATTTGACGGACCTTCTTGGTTAACCGTAGGAAGAGGTACTAAAACTTAATTTTCAAGAAATTAGTTTCTCCCTTTCAAGACTGGTCTATGACCCATAGAAAGTTCTATGAATCGTAGACTGCTCTCGTAGATCTGAACAGTGGTCAAAACTCATGCAATCTTTTCCCTTTTCAAAATTTGAGGTATTACAATATCTCTCCCTTGGGAACTTTTTTCCTCGAATGGAACTGAAGGTAACATAAAGAGGGTAGGGGAAACGACCAAACAACCTAACATGAATGCAATCACATAAATGCACATAATCAAAGAGGAAATCAAATCAAAGCTACTCAAATATCATTTCATAAAACATACATGCATGCATAAAAAAACATGAGAATCACTAAGACACATGAATCCAGAAGAATGAACCATGAGGAGCTAAATACCTCAAGCTAGAGTAGGAGTGGAGGGAAAGAGATGACGACACCGGCACATCATATCGGTGTCGGCCTCCCAAGTAGAACCTTCAACTAACTGATTGCTCCAAAGAACCTTCACGAAATCAACTTCTTTGTTTCTCAACTTTCAGACTTGCCGGTATAAAATCTCAACCAAAACACCTTCATAAGAAAGATTCTCTTGAATTCCCAAACCATCCAAAGGAAAATTAGATGCCGGATCTCCAACACACTTCTTCAACAAAGAGACATGGAATACCAGATGTATCGATGCTAAATCATTAGGCAACTCAAGTTCATACGAAATCTTGCCAATGTGCCTCAAAATCTGATATGAGCCCATTACTGAGGACTAAGCTTCCCTTTCTTTTCAAACCTCATGACACCCTTCATGGGTGGAATTTTCAAGTTGACCCAATCATTAACATCAAATTCTAGTTCTCTTCTTCTAACATTGGTATAAGACTTTTGTCGACTTTCGACCGTTTTCAACCTTTCATGAATAGTTGAACATTTTCCATAACCTCATGCACCATCTCAGACTCTATCAAAGTGACCTCACCAACCTCAAACAAACTAATATGAGACCTACACCTCCTACCATAAAGAGACTCAAACAGTGCAATCCCAATTCTAGAATGATAGTTGTTGTTAAAAGCAAACTCAATTAAAGGCAAATGATCATCCCAACTTCCTTTGAAGTCAATTACAGAAGCTATCAACATATCCTCAAAAGTATGAAAATTATGTTCAGCTTTTCCATCTGTCTGAAGATGAAAAGTCATGCTAAGTTTCACTTTGGTACCGAGACCTTTTTGAAATGACTTCCAAAACTGAGATGTAATTTGAGTACCTCGGTCGGAGATAATGGACAATGACAGTCTATGAAACCTTACCATTTCCCTTATATAAAGCTTGGCATACTACTTTGATGAGAATGAAGTCTTAATGGGAACAAAGTGAGTAGATTTTGTGATTCGGTCCACAATAACCCAAATCAAATCAAATCAAATTGTCGACGAGTGCGAGGTAAACCTATGATGAAGTCCATATTCAAATTTCCCACTTCCATGTATGAATGCTAATGTCTTGAGAAAAATCGCTTGGTTTCTAATGCTCAACTTTCACGTGTTGACAATTTGGGCATTTAGCCACAAATTTTGTAATATACTTCTTCATCCCTTTCCACTAATAGATCTCCCACAAATTACGGAACATCATTGTGGCTCCCGGGTGAATAGAATACCGAGGACTATGGGTTTTTGATAAAATTTACTCTCTCAAGTCATCAACATTGGGAACACACAAATGACCTTGATATCGAAGCACACCATCTCCCCCTTGGGAGAAAGCCTCAATAGACTTTTTAAGCACCACTTCTTTCAACTTAACCAAACTCAGATCAAGACATGGTTTGGCTTTCACATCCAACACATACGACAATTCTGAACCATTATGAACAATGACACCACCATCACTTGAATCAACCAACCGAACACCTAGCCGAGCTAGTCTATGAACATCACAAACCAATTCTTTCTTACCTTCCTCAACATGTGCAACACTATTCATGGAGAACCTACTTAAGGCATCAACCACCACATTAGCCTTGCCTGGGTGATAAAGGACACTCATGTCATAGTTTTTCAAGACTTCTAGCCATCTTCGTTGGCGAAGATTTAGATCCTTTTGGTTGAACACATATTGTAAACTCTTGTGGTTGGTAAAGACATCAACATGGACACCATACAAATAGTGCATCCAAATCTTTAAGGATAAAATAACCACTCCTAGCTCCAAATCATGGGTAGGATAGTTCTTTTCATGAATCTTAAGTTGCCTTGAAGCATAATCAATAACTTTCTCATTTTACATAAGAACACACCTTAATCCAATCCTTGAAGCATCACAATAAATAACAAACCCAGCGGGTCCTTTCGGTAAAGTCAAATAGGAGCTGAAGTGAGTCTATCCTTCAACTCTTGGATACTCTTCTCACACGCTTCCGATCATAAGAACTTAACTTTCTTTTGGGTCAATACAACCAATAGAGAGGAAATCAAAGAAAACCCTTTCACAAACCTTCTATAATATCTAGTCAAACCCAAGAAGCTTCAAATATTCAAAGGAGATAGAGGTCTAGGCCAATTATTAACTGCATCCGTCTTCTTAGGATCTACCTCAATACCTTTATCGGAAATAATGTGACCAAGAAAATCTACAGATCTCAACCAAAACTCTCATTTACTAAAGTTTGCAAATAGTTGTTAGTACTTGAGGACTTGCAACACAATTCTCAAATGTTCGTCATGTTCATCCTCACTCTGTGAGTAAATCAAGATGTCATCAATAAACACAATCACAAACATATCAACATATTGTCTAAACACTCTATTCATCAAGTCCATAAATGCATCCAGAGCATTAGTTATGCCAAATAACATTACCAAAAACTCATAATGACCATACTGAGTTTGAAAAACCATATTCGAGATGCCATCTTCCTTCACCCTCAATTGGTGATAACCCGAGAAGAGGTCAATCTTAGAGAAGTAACTTTCTCCTTGATCAAACAAATCATCTATCCTTGGAAGATGACACTTATTCTTAATGGTAACCCTGTTCAATTGTCGGTAATCAAATAACATGTGAAGTGAACCATCCTTCTTATAAATAAACAAAACTGGAGCACTACATGGAGATATACTCGGCCAGATGAAACCCGTATCCAACAAATCATTCAATTTTTCTTTTAATTCCTTAAGTTCCATTAGAGCCATACAACAAGGAGGAATAAAGATAGGTTGCGAATCTGGGAGAAGGTCAATTCCGAAGTCTATTTCCTTTTTGGGAGGAATACCAGGTAGATCACATGGGAACACTTCAAAAAACTCATTTACAACTGAAACCGACTAAAGAATACGGGTTTGGAATCTGTATCCCTAATTCGAACAATATGATTTATGCAACCCTTAGAAATCATTTGTATAGGTTTAAGACAAGAAACAAACTGACTTTTAGGCATAGAGTTTCCCCCTTTCACTCTAGGATGAGTTCATTTGGAAACTAAACCTTAACCACTCGGGTTTTACAATCAATAGAAGTATAACAAGAACAGAACCAATCCATACCAAAATTAATATCGAAATATAAAATATTAAGCTCTACAAGATCAACATGAGTGACTCTATGGGGTAATGAGAGGGGACAATTTTTATAGAATATCTTAGCCGTAATAGATTCACTAATAAGAGTAGAGACTAATAAAGGGTCTAATAACACATCTGGAGAAACATCAAATCTCATAGCCATATATGGTGTTACAAAAGACAAAGTAGTAATAGGATCACGCAAAGCATAAACATCAAGATGAAAGACTCTTAACATACCAATAATTTCATCAGGAGAACCCTCTTGATCATGCCAAGTTTGAAGTGCATAGGATCGGTTTTGCTTTGGAGCACTTGAATCCGAACCACTAGGCGGAGCTTGCCTACCATCTTTTCCCTTGTTGACTCTAGATGGACAATCTCTCAAGCGGTGACCACTTTTACCATAACCAAAATAATTATCCGTACCTATCAAGCATTTTCCCGAGTGACTCTTGCCACACTTTTGGCATGCGGGAAGTGAAGATCCATTTCCACCACCATTTGCTCCTTGAGGCTTAGGGTTATACACCCTTACTTTGTTTAATTAGGAGCTGGAGTGTTGGAGGAACCTAGATCGGAAAACCTTTGTCGGAACCTAGAACGACTATGTCCATCGAAATTTGAATGTGAGAAGTCACCATCACCGATCTTTGCCCTCTTTGCCTCCCTAAACCTTTCCTTAAGATTCCCCTCTTCAATTTGTTGAGCATGAATCATTAAAAGAGAAATGTCCATTTCCTTAGCGGAACAACATTCCTTAACCACTATTTCGGACTCTCCCGAAACAAAGTTTCTCATATGTTCCCTAGGATTGGCAACCATAAAAGGAACATATTTGTACAATTGTGTGAATTTCAAAGCAAACTCTTTCACATTCATATTCCTTTGATGAATGTTAATGAACTCAAGTACCTTCTCCTCCCTCATCTCAATGGAAAAAAACAATCAAGAAAAGCAACCTTAAACTTCTCCCAATCAAGAGGAGTCACATCAACTGCCCTCTCTTCCTTCCATTGGTTAAACCAAACTTGAGCAACACTCTTACGTTGATAAGCGTCCAATTCTGCCTTTTCCACCAGCTTCACTCCCATTATCATCAAAACCTTATACACCTCATCAATGAACTTTTAAAGATCTTCCTCAACCTTGGAACCATGAAACTTCAAGAGATTCATCCTAGTGAAGTCCCTCACTCTAGTTGCCATTGTACCTACATTTAGGTTCAAGGGGCATTAGCCTCTCTATTCGTTTGAACCGTCATAGCTTGAGCCAACACTTAAAAAATTGCTCAGAACTCTGTGTTAGTCAGTTGTTCAGCCAAAGGGTCGGCCGGAACTTGATGAGCTTCTTGTGGAGCTTTTTTTTCCATATTATCACCCACATCCCCTCTAATGTATGCTCTTCGAGGGGCCATATCCTGAAAAGCTTCAGATAAGGATTAGGAGAGACACATATAGAGTTATACTCTATCACATGAATTTAGAATGATGAAAGAAGTGGAGTTTCCTAAACATCTTATAACCTCTTATTCATAAATGTGGCGCACTTCACACTTATGAATAGGACTCTACTTGACGTGGCTTGTGAGTCATCCTAGGACCTTTCTAAACCTTGCTTTGAATACCAAGTTTGTCACGACCCAAAGTATACTATAGGCGTAACATGTCTTATAAAACCCCGAGAGGCCCTACACAAGCCACTAAGCATAAATCATACAAGATAATATAAATAAAGATTTCAAAGTAGCATTTCATAGTCCCAAAGAGTTTGACAAAGCGAAAGTCTACTATCTCAACAAGACATCTAACATCAAAGAAGTAGTTGGGACGTAAACCATACACCACATACATCATCCGAAACAAAAGAGACATAAATCAAGTAAAGGTGTCTGAACATCAATGAGACAATGTAGGCACAAGTATGCATTAGTACATGAAATGTAATAATTATGGGGAAATATGCATAAATAGACTTGATAGCATAAATAACTTAAACAACTAAAATTATGACCAAAATTTAACGTTTAAAGGATTAAAGAAGAAACAACATATATTTCATAGGATATGGTCAACACATTTAAATAAGAGACCTATGAAAGCTTTTGAAGAAACATATTTATTTTGTGGGATATTAGCTTTAACTGACAATAAGACCATGAGAGCTATATCATGGAATCCTGTATATCCCTCATACCGAAAGAAGGGGATTCTACTTGCCAGTTAAAACCCGTACCTATCATTTTTTACTAAAGTTAATCCTCTAGCTAGGTCATTTATGACAATCCTATGGGGGCACATAGTTCGGGATTTAGAGGTTGTTGCTAGAGACTACCCTACTTGAGCCTCCACCTCAAAGCCCTCTCAGTGCTAAGTCAAAATCCCAACGGAATAGATAAAAAATTAATTTAATTTTACCATAGAAAAGGTAATGATCAATACCAATGCACACCTTAAAGATCAAAACATATAATAGCTACTTAAAATATAATTTGAACATATGTGGGATAAACTTTCACTAATGTCAATTCATATATGAGAAATACCTTTCACAATCATAATCATATTCGTATGTGAGTAAGACTTTCATAACAACATTGATAATTTCATCTAAAAGCACCCTATCATCATAAATATCATTTTCATAAGACATGCATAATCTTTCAAAATTCATTGTTCATATGTTCTTCATAGGTTCATAGTTGAAAATCATGCATGGGTCGATAAAATTTCAACTAAATATCATGTATTAACATTAAATCATGCATTAGAAAACTTAATCAACAATAAAACTCATAATTGGATGAAACCCATATAGAACTATGAAGAACCCTAATTTTGATTAATTGAAATAGAATTGAGAAATTAAAAACCTCGGGGACCCATGGAGGAATGGAATCCATGGGTGAATACCCACATACCTTGATACTCAAAACCCAAGATGAATGGTGAATTGATGGTGTTGTAATGAACCTTAACTTCTTCTTCCTCCCTAGGTTGGGAGGGAATTTAGGAGAGTGAATTTGGTTGGTTTTGAAAAAATAGGAGAATGGGCTTAAAGTGGGTAGATTTAGGATTTAAAAGCTTTTTATAGGGCTTAGGGTAGAAGTTAAAATGACATAGCATTGGTTTAAAACAATTAGGAAAAGACCGAAAAACCCTTAAGATATAACTGCCGGACTGGTCTACGGGTCAGACCTACAAACAATTGTACTTTCGACGGTCTGTACTGGTCAACTGTAGACCAAGTACTTGGACCTTAAAATCCCCAAACCTTTGATGGGACCCTTCTACGGTCTGTATGAATTCTTGAGGTCCGTAAACCTTAATGGTAGAAATCAACTTGGACCTCAAAATTACACTAAGTCTGGGACCAACCTACGAGACCTATCTATGACTCGTAGACCATTTGTTGAACCGTCCTGGTTAACCTTAGGAAGAGGTACTAGGACTTGATTTTTAAGAAATTATTTTCCTCCTTTCTGTGAGACTGATTTATGACCCATAGAAAATTCAACGAACCATAGATTGGTCTTGTAGACTTGAATCAGTGGTTAAAACTCATGCAATCTTTTCCCTTTTCGAAATTTGAGGTGTTAGAATTAACAAAGTCCTTTGAGATCTATAACCAATTGAAGTTGAGTCAATGTTGATTGATAATATGGGCAAACTTATGGTGTGTTACTTGTGTACATGAGATGTTTCTTGTGAGTGTGACTGTGAGTGTTTGATGCTGTAGTCCCTTGTCTTGTGAAAAGTGTGTGTGTATAGGTGTGCAAATTTTATTTCTTGTGAGGGCATGAAAAACAAGAGGGATTGGTGAGTTGATAGATTCTGAAATTGAGTCAAGGGAATTTGTTTAGTTGACTAGTAGTTGTGATTCACTTATCGAAATTTCTTGTTGTCACTTGACCATTCTTGAAAAATACTTTGTGCCTTGATATTGTGCTTGAACTTGAGGGAGTTGCTTGAATTGAACTTAGTTTCTTGCTTGCTAATTATTAGTACCAACCAAAGCCATGACCATGCTCCATAGTTGAAGTGAAAGGGTGTTGTGCTTCAATTGAGTACCTCTTGAGTTTTTGATTTTGTTTTTCTTGAGGTCAAGCAAAATTTTAAGTTGGGTGTGTTAATGACTGGTGAATATCCACTCATTTGAGACCCTTTCTTATGATTTTGTGGCACTCGAGTAGATAAAGACTCTAATTATTAATTGAATTGTGTTGATTTAAGGAATTCATTGCTTTGAAGGAACATGATGGAAACAAGTGGATAAATGAGCTTAAATTAGTAGAAATATGGCCTCTGATGGTGCACCTGCAAAGCCAAGTTCGTTTAAGCGAATGGTCTACTGCGGTCAACAAACCTCTTAAGCGACCATGTGGGAGTCGCTTTTGCAAACATGACACAAAAGGTAGGGTTCGCTTAAGCGATGGGGTTGTTGCTTTCACGACATTCTCTTTTGCAAACTCCAAGCCGCTTTTGCGAGGCCCGATCATCTAGATTGGGGTGAAATTGGAATTTCACAAATTTTGGACCCAAATTCTCACAAAAGGGTTGGAGAAGAAGATATCAAGGTGAGAAATATACCACCATTGAATATTGAAGATTATCTTAGAGAAAAACTTGTAGAATTCATTTTTGGGTGGAGACTTTGAAGGAAAGTTGCCTAATAATTCATCCTTTGGATTGAATATTATGTTTATAATAGTAATATTTCTTATCCTCTCTTCTTTCCCTTTCTTTGTATTGCATGAATTGTCGATGTAATTTCTAATTGAATTGGGATTTGTTTTGCTAGAAAAAGACAACTTCTTTGGGTCTTTGATTTCTCGTTCTATTGCTTTTGTATTTGATTTCATTCTTAATATTCCTGAAATGGGTTTAGTCTAATTTTCATGTTTTAATTTATGATTTGAGAGTGCACGCTCAGATCTAGCTTCCGATCTTTGTGGGTTGCTCAAAAGAGAATTCGTGAAGTGGAGGATTAAATTAATAAACACATATTAGCTTCGAATCTTAAGTTTGAGACCAAAAGGAGAATATTTAGGTTTTTATTGTTTAATGCAAGGTTGACTCGAAAGAGAGGTATAAATTAAGGTATTAGGTTGTTGTGTTGAATTACATGATTGAGACCGAAAGGAAATTTCATGATATAGCAAAAGGAGATTAGTATTGTTAAAGATGACCTAGCCTACCTATGATTGAATTAGCATGTGTTGAGATTGCAATGAATCATAAAATGAGTAATTAACACTAACATTATTCAATGACCATAATTGGTAAATAAAAATAATTCTTTATCTTTTGAGGGACACAAAGAACATTATTAAGAGATAAAGGCCTTGAACGAGAAGGTAATGAAGTAGAGCCAAAATGTGTGAATGCAAATTTTTTTACCATCACCCAACATCAAATATTCACCATCATTGTTAGAATGAATTGATTGATTTTGAAGATTTGTTGTCACATGGTGAGATGCACCAGAGCCTACCAACTAGTTAAAATTATTTAGGTTGGAGGTCTTAGAAAAAATTGCTCTATGAGGATTCCTTGTGTTCCTTGTAGTCGAGGAACTCGAGCCATCCATGGAAGATAGATTAGACCAGGGAAGTAACATCCAGAATTATTTCACTGTGTGTCCAGCCTGGTCACAATATTGATAAATCATGCTAGAACCATCTCTCTGATTCTTTGATGCACTAGATGGATTTTGCTATTAATTTGGGATAGGTTGGTCTCTGGGTGCAGAGTAACGATTTGTGTGGTTGATATGTTTGCTAGATCCACCATAGTGAGAAGTGCAATTTTTTATTATCAGACTATAAATGGAAGAAACTTTGTGTGTAATATTGCTCTCATGATTACAAAGTTTTTCACGGAGTTCATCAAAAGAGAGAGGATTTCTTGATGAGTGGTAGATTTACACTCATTTGAGACCTATTTAGCACAACAATTAGTGTCCTTAATGCCTAGTTTTGTCCTATTCCAATGATATTTTGATGATTTGTAGCTCTGAAGGTTAACAGACAAAGCAAGGATGAATGATTGAAAGAATGGCCAAAGATGTAAAAAGAAGTGTAAACTATACACTGTTGATCACCAGCAAGAAAGGTGGGTCGCCTAATGGGCATGACCTCACCCAAATTGACAGTGCACAACACTTGCATTAATTGAGGCAGGTCGACGAACTCCAAATGGAAAGATGACTCATCGAATGAGAAAGGTGAACATGTTGACCATCGCTGAAAATGATAGTACAAGGAGAAAGAATAAAGGTTTGAAAGGCGAACTAAGGTGGTACGAAAAAATACTCTGAATGTGAAAGGCAGACTCGGATGAGCTCGCCGTGTGAGGTTCAAACACCTGAAGCCTAGAGCAAAAATTAAGGCGAGCTGAAGAGTAGATAGCGATTTGCCTAATGTGATCGGCGAGCCCGAATAATGTCACCTGATAGGTCACGTAATGAGTTTTGGACTAAATTTTGGGGAAATTATAATTAGCCCAAAGGAGAGAAAAAAGGAAGAGAGAGATAGAGAGGGATAGAGAGAGAGAGAGAGAGAGAGAGAGAGAGTTTGTGTGTGAAAAATTGAAGAAGTGAGATACTTGAGAGAAACACTTTACCGTGTGAAAAATACTTTCTAGTTTTTGGGGGGTTTCAACTTTTTTTCTTGAAATTGATAAAATGAAGTTGAATTCAAAGTGAGTTTGCTTGTAATTTCTTAATTTCATGTTACCCATGACTGCTTTCATGAAATGTATAATTTCTTTACTTTTTGTGATGGCTGGCTAAAACCCCAACATCTAGGGGTGGAATTATGGGGTTGGGCATTGATTTAATGTTGTGTGTATTATGTTATGCTCTGTTTTGCTGATGTTCATACATGAATTTGGGCTAATCAGAATGAGATTAACTTAACGGTTAAGGTTGCAAACTATTCCTACTTCTGATTTCCGGTCGATGCTCGAAAGAGATTGATTGGAGTGGATAATTAGTCTGATACTATCAATTTAGGTTTTATGTGTGTAACTTGCTTGAAAATAGAGGTTATGGGTTGGATCTATTTTCCCTATTTCTGCATCGAAAGAGAGAAAAGAGTAAGGTATTGGGTTGTTTAGTATAGCACATAGATGAGATCGAAAGGAAATTCTATGAAATGATGCTATAAGATCGAAAGAAGATTAATGTCCTTGAAGATTATCCAGCCTATACATGAATGTTCATCACTATAGAGCAACACGATTACCCCTACGTGACATTGATTTCTAATTACCTCACCCCTAGATTGCTTGTTACTTCTTAAATTTTCTGAAATTTTTATTTAATTGTTACCATTTATAACCAAATCCTTTTACTAAATTGATGGAATCATCCACCCACTTATTTTACCATTACAAATGAATGATATTACAATCCAAATATCTTGATAGAATTTTCTACGATTTACCACTCTCTATGGGATTTGACCTAGATTCTTAGTTGGGTAATTTTTATTGACAATGACTGCTTACTCTTTTAATTGGTTTTAGAAGGAAATTTGAGTGTTATAAAAATGGCTCCACTGCTGGGGAATGGTGGTTGATAATTCAGTTTGGGAAATTAGTTTGTATATATATTTTTAGTTATAGTACATTGTTGCTTTGTATCTTTGTTGGGTGATTTGCAGGTCTATTACAATGATTTACCACGGTAGTGACAACGATAGTCACCATGGTCAAAATGACAACATGGGTGATTTGAAAGATATGCATGTGAACATTGTTCAAACCACGGGAGCCATCTGGATAACTCTCACAATCGGGAGGGAAGTGTTTCATGTAACCGGAACAATGCTACGATTGCTCAAACTACGAGGAATGTCTAGGGGGTTAGCTCATGAGGATCCCCATGAACACCTTCAAAATTTTGTGGAGTTGTGTGGGCCGTTTGTTTTCAAGAATATCTCACAAAAGTGTGTGAGGTTGAATTTATTCCCGTTCTATTTGACGGGTGAAGCTGTAAGATGGTTGGCATAATTTCCAAATGATCCGTACTATCACTTCTTGGGAGGAGTTGACTAAAGCTTTCTTGGAGAGATTCTTTCCCCCTCGAAGATGGTGAAACTTCGAACCCAAACCTAAAATTTCAAGCAAGTAGGAGGTGAACCTCTACATGAGACTTGGTTTCAGTTCAAGAAACTACTTTTGCAATTTCCCAACACATGGTGTTTCGGGAAATTCGTAAATGCAGTACTTCTATTGCAGCCTTGATTCAGTCAATAAAGGTGTGGTTGATTAGTTAGTCCAAGGAGGATTAATGAGACAACCGTATGAATTGACAACTTTGTTGCTAGATGACATCACTAAAGTTAATCGAGCATGGCATACTAGAGAAGACCAAGTGTCTACTGTACAACTGAGCATGAGCAAAGAACAAATCGAGAAGGACAATGAACAAGATGAAAACATGACCAAAATGATAACCCAACTCAATTTGTTGTCTAAACATGTCAGCGGAGGTAGACTTAAATCAGTGAATGCGGTTGGAACTAATAGTGGGTAGTGCTCGGATAATTCCAAGTTTGTGGCTTTATACAATGAAGAAGTTCAATATTTGGGAAACCAAATGGGGGGTTCTCACCCAAATTACCAGCGACAAGCTAGGAACCAAAGTTGGAACAAGGAGAGAGATAATGGTTGGAAAGATTCGTGAGGTTGAAATAGGAGAGATAAAGATGCTAACAAAGATATATATGTTCCTCTCCATGATCTTCAGTGACAAAAGAACCCATCTAAGCAAGAAGGAAACCAAAATAAGGAAATGCTCACAAGGATCTTCGACAAGGTTGAAGGGTTCGACAGAGTTTTGAAGGAATTGAAAAATGACTTCTCCACTTTATTTCAAATGGTAACTTCTCATTCGACATCTATCAAGCAGCTGGAGACCCAATTGTGCCAGATCTCCACTCATCTCAATCTGAGATAAAAGGGAACGTTGCCTTGTGATACCGTCCCAATTCCCAAAAATGAATATTGAGGAAAATGAAAACTATGTCGTGCCACATCATTAAATAAGGCACTTCTTGGGAGGCCAACCAATTCTTTACTTTTATTTTATTGCTTTCAATAACGTGTGTTATGAGTGCAGGTTGAAAAAATGTCAAAGTGTTACGAGGGGAACATTAGGCAATGCCAAAACTATCATGGTGATCCACCGAAGACATTGCTTGTCCGCCTTCTAATCTAGAAAATGTGTATTTTTTATTTAGGTGATCTGAGCTCCAAAAGGCGATCCGCCTAAGTACACTATGTGGACTCCATTGACTTTGCCAAAATCAACCTTTAGGTTTGGTGTTCGTTCAGTCCCTTTCGGCGAGCTTCAGCTCTAGTTGATGATCTAGCGAACACACTCAACAACGTTAGTCTTGATCGTCGTATGTTCAGAGTATAAAAAGGTCAAGGGTCTTTTCAAATTAAAAAAGAAAACCCTTTGCCATTTCTGAGACCCTATCCTCCCTTTTACTCGCAATATCATATTTGAGTGTGTGAGCATCCTTTGTGTGTGATTTTTGAGTACGTGGAGTGCACTATCTTTCTAGATCAGTCGACCCAACCCTAATATCCCTTATTTTTGCATTTTGCTTTTGTTTGAGGTTGGTTTTTTATTTCCATTTTATATTTTGAGCTTAAAAGTGTGTTCTATGTATGGGAATTAGTCCATGTGATGCATGTTGTTGGTTACTTTCAATGGGTAATGCTAAAATGATCATATTGAATTGTGCCCATGAATTGATTGCTTATGTTTGTGCCTAGAAATTGCTAAATTTAATTGTGTTGGTTAAATGTTGATATTGAACCCTTATATTTAGTGGGTCTTAGTTGAATTTGATGTGGGTAAAGTCTGAGTAACCCAGTGTTGACCCGATTGCATGATTTTGCCCAATGATAGATAAAGTGATGACTTTATTAAGTGAAAATTGTCAATATGATCAATAATTTGTGATAATTGGGGGAAGTTTGAGTACCCATGGGTAGATAAGCATGTGGGTGGATTGTAATGTTTTTGGGGAACTTGATCTTGTTGCGTGTGTTGGTTTTGTGTATGAAATAAGGCATTGGGCTGAACACCACATGTTCGGTGGGCTTGTCTTAGCTTGCAAAGGAGCATAGGTGAATCTCCGAGTAAGCCCTTGCTCGCCTTCTTGAGTGAATATGCGACCTTGGGTAATATCCTATTCGGTGAACTTGTCTAAGTTCAACATACCTACTCAGCGTATCGTCAAGTGGGATGGACATCACCCTTGATGCTTGTTTCTTTTTGCTTTGTACTGTTAGTTTCGCTGGACTTGTCTTAGCTCACCGAAACCAACTCAGCCAATCACCGAGTTGGAATTTACTCCACACATTTTGCCTGAGTTCTTTAATTTTTAATTTTGTCTGATTCGGCGAGCTTATCAGAGCTTTCCCATCCTGTTTGGCGATCCGACTTTTTATTAGGCTAGCCTCAGGACCATTTTTGAATTGTATTTTAAATTGAGTTTGATTTCAATTAACCTTCATCGATTCTATGATTTGATGTTTGTGCTTTGTAGATTATAGCCAAAAGAAAATGTAAACATGTAGTCTCTTCGGATACAGAGTCAAATAGGGACTTCTCTCCTCCCCCCTTCATTTGAAAAGGCATATGAGAATCACCCTTAACAAGCAATCTGAGGCTCCCTGTCCGTAACAAGCCACTCTACAGTCTCCCACAAGTGTGGGTAAGAGGCCACATAAGCATATTGCCACAAAAAGGACAAATATCCTTTCCAAGTTGGCTTGCCACAGAAAGGACAAATATCCCTTCCAAGTTGGTATCACCTCCTTAGGATCCAACCCCTACCTCTCATGTTATTTCTATTATAGCCCAAGGGCTATTAATAGGCTCAAGGTGTACAGAGTACAAACAATTATTGAGGAGCGAATGCTCTCTACTAATTGGATAATGAGTGATTACCCTGCCAAAAAAGAGACTATCAAGTTTCACTGATTTGAATTGTTCACAAAACTCAGACAACCAGATGTGCCAAAATGGGCCAAGGAATTCTACGAAGCCTATGCAAAGGCCTTGCCTAAGAAGAGAAAGAGCACAATATGGAAACCCTTAGAGGAAGTAGAAATACGTGGCAACAAAGTGCCATGTGATGCTGGTACGATAAATACTGTTCTTGGCACAAAAATCATCTCAACCGAGAGATTCTGGGTTCGAATGAAGTTCAAGTTAGATTCCCACAAGGAGTGGTTAGCACAACTTATTTTAGATTCATCTCCACCATGGTTAGTTGAAGAATCTATTTTTAAAAAAAAAGATATAAATGTCGTGGGTCTTTATTGGTTTGGATTTATAAGTAGCAATATAATGCCGTCACAAAATGAGTCCATCATTTGGTTTCCCAAATAAGTGCTAGTAGGGTGTATCATTGATCGTATTGAACTTAATGTCGGGTCTATTATTGTTGATGAAATATTGTTAAGGGCCAGACAAGTTCATACCTCTCTTCCATTTACAATCCTCATTACCTAGCTTTGTGAGAGAGTAGGAGTTCCCTTTTGGGGGAAGTCAGATGTATGGATCATCCCAGCATCTTACAGTAACATTAGGAGGATTGAAGCTGAATATTTATGGGACTATGCGGATTGGAAGAAGCCGCCACCACAAAACACTGCGCCCGTAGTTGATCCAGCTATACTAGCTTCTAAGGCCAACACAACCGCTCCTTCTGTGGATCAGTCGAGTATATTCTCCTCCTCCGTTGGGCCTTCATCCGGAGCCACTCATGTTAGTCCTACTATTGATGCTGTTGGTGCTGTGCCTACCCTCACTCCTACTAGCCGTCACCTTTGACCCAGGCCTTAATTTATCAAATGGGTAGTGTTGCCCGGTCTGATGTTAGAGCCACTAGGTTTGAGAAAAACATGTGTGGGATGATTGACAGGGCAATGAAGAGGGTATTGGACCCTTTGAGAGAGAGGGTGGCCAAGTGTGGGTAAGAGACCACATAAGTATTTTGCCACAAAAATGACATATATTCGTTCTAAGGATATATCACATCCTCATGATCCAACCCTTGCCTCTCCTGTTCTTCCTATAATAGCTCCAAGGGTCCTTAATAGGCTCAAGGCAAATGGAGAACAAACAGTTCTAGAAGAGATAATGCTCTCCACTTATAGGGTAATGAGTCATTACACGGCCATAAGGGAGACTATTAAGTTTCACTAGTTTGAACAATTCACAAAACTCATACAACCATATGTGCCAAAATATGCCAGGCAATTCTACGAAGCCTACGCAAAGGCCTTGTCTAAGAAGAGAAAGATCATAATATGGAAACTCTTAGACGAATTAAAAGTATGTAGCAAGAAATCGCCATGTGATGCTAATATGATAAATGCTGTTCTTGGCACCAAAAACAACTCAACCGAGAAATTCCAGCTTCGAATAAAGTTCAAGTTAGATTCCCACAAGGAGAGGTTGGCACCAGTCGTTTCAGATTCATCTCTACCATGGTTAGTTGACGAACCTAAATTGAAAAGAAAGACATAAATGTCGAGGGTCTTTATTGGTTTGGATTTATAAGCAACAATTTAATGCCGTCGCAAAATGAGTCCATCCTCATGAATTCAAAAGCAGTACTAGTGGGGTGCATCATTGATTAGATTGAACTTAATATCGGGTCGATAATTGTGGAGGAGATTCTTATGAGGGCTAGGAAAAAACATACCTCACTTCCATTCCAGTCCTTATTACCTAGTTGTGTAAAAAAGTGGAAGTTCCCTATCGAGGGAAAATTGATGTACAGATCACCACGACCTCTTTCGACGACATCCAAAGGATTGAGGCTGACTACTTACGAGATTATGCGGCTCATAGGAAGCCGCCACCACCAGAAACCACGCCCGTTTTTTATCCAAATACCTAGTCTTCTGAGGCTACGACATATTCTCCTTATGTGGAGCAGTCAGGTATATAATTACCTCCCACTGTTCCTTCCACATTTTCCTCTACTACTACTACTACTACACCTGCACCCGTTCCTTCTCCCTGTCCCCCTTGACCTACACCATGATTTACCAAATGGGTAGTCTTGACCGGTCTGTGGATGTTAGGGCCACGATGTTCAAAAAGGATATGCCCAAGATAACTGATATGACAATTGAGAGGGAGATGTCTACTTTGAGAGACATGGTTACCCGTTGTGAGAAGGTTATTGAGTCACATGAGGTGAGGTTGGATAACCTCACTACTTGATTATAGGCCTGAGAGATGATGAGTCTGGGATTTTGACTCATTTAGGGCTTATTATTCATAGTATTAGTATCCTCAATGCCTATTTTATGCTCTAAACTGATGTTTAAGAGCTAATTTGCATCTATGAAGGCAAAAGAGCAAGACAAGGACATTAACGGGCAAAAAATAGTAGGAAAAGCTAAAACAGTTGAAGAAAAGAAAAGCTGACGATCACCACGATCACTCGGCGACTCTTCAGCTCGCCTTAAGTTACATCATGCTAGCCCTGGGGAAAAGCCAACTCGGCGATAAAACATGGAGTGTCGGCGAACCGCTGATTGGATCGACGATGGAGATCCCGATCCCCGAAAGTTACAAAAGAGGAATGGTGAAGAGTCAAGTCAAGAAGGCGATGGACAGGGACACTTGGCGCATCACCGACCAGGTCGGCGATGCTCTACTTACTCCATTGAATGACTCCGTTGGCAAAAATCTGGGAACGTATAAATTGAATTTTGAAAAGATAAAAAGTAGTTCCAACACGGTTCCCTCACGTTCTATCTCTGGTTTTTTTTTTATCTAAAGCACTCTGAACATTTTTCTTTATGTTTTGAGTAGAAATTTAGAGTTGGGTTTGGATTTTGAACTAATTTTGAGCATTGTGAAGATTGGAAATCATTTATCGAGATCGAAGGAGAACATAGGTGGTAACATTTTCTTGCTTTTTATAAAGTTTTGCTAAAACCCCCATTCTTGGGGGTTGTGATTATATGATTTATTGTCTCAATTAGCTTATGGGTGTTAGTATTTACTGATTTAATTGTTGATTTGAAGTGGGTTAGATTGATAACTGAGTTTTAATTCATCAATTGTAGTTGCAAATACAGTTCTAGCCTAGTATTCTATGCTTTCTTGAGAAAGAGGTTTTAGAATTAAAGTTATCAATTGCTGATTGTAGTAATTGGGTTGTTGCGGATTCAGCTTGAGAAAGTGAGTCTTAATTCGATCCTGCCAATCTTTCTCGAGAGAGTAGATTAATTGAGGTTTTGGGGGGTTCTTCATAATTGTTATGCTTGTCAAGGTTCTAGAGAACTCACTTGAATTGTGATAGTTGATCGAGAGATAGCTATTACATCTAAAGTCTAGCCTACCCACTAAGATTCAACGGTTTTCAGGAAATAGTAATCACCCGTATAGCGAAATTGGCAATTAATCGATCACATCCCCAAAGATCCCTCTCTACTTGAATACTCCCTTGTTTTCGTAGTTGTTAACTGTAACTCAATCCCCCATTTGACACTAGTTGTCAACCCTTGCAATTTACTTTAATGGTTTCTATAAAATCTATTTTTGTAACCGTGACTAGAATACATCTTTCACTTCGTAATTGAAATCTCTACCGTATCAGTCAATGTCGGATCGACATCAACTCTCCGATAGGTTTATACTGGATTGTGATCGCCTACACTTAGAATTGGATGAGTGTAGTTGAGAGTTTAAAAAATGGTGCCGCTTCCAGGGAGTGGTGTTCAGAATTCTTTTAGTGAAGTTTAGTTGTGATCTAACCTTGTCTGTAGTTGAATCGACTTACTTTGTTTTTGTTTTCTGTTGGCCGCTCTTGAACATGTGATGAGATGAGTGTGAACGTGAGCAACACTAGACAACTTGGACATCATGATGACATCGGTAACTTGAGTGATGTCAATGAAGCTCAATTGGGTAGTGTGCTATTTGGTTGTCTCCGGTCATGGGCAATACGGTATTCCATGTGCCTAGCATGATGTTGCAGCTATTGTGAATGAAGGGTTTATTCGGAGGGTTGTTTCATGAGGATCCCCATGACCACATCCAGAATTTTATGGACGTGTGTGGTCCATTTTCGTTCAAGAACATCTCAAAGGAGTCAGTCCGACTTTGGTTGTTTTCTTTGATGGGGGGGAGCAACAAAGTGGTTAGATGACTTACCAAGGGACTCGATTACGTCTTTGGAAAAGCTTACTGAGGCGTTCTACATAAGATATTTCCATCCTTCGAGGATGATGACATTAAGAGATAATATTCAGGGGTTAAAATGATTGGATGGTGAACCAATCCATGAGACATGGTTGAGGTTTCAGAAACTGCTACACCAACGTCCAACTCATGGACTCCCAAACAATGTGTTGTTACAACATTTCTACCGGAGTCTAGTTCAGTGAACAAGAGTGTGGCCAACCAGCTTGTCCAAGGAGGAATTATACAACAACCTTTTGAAATAGTGTCTACTCTTCTTGATGGGATGATAAAGATCAACCGTGCTTGGTACACTAGGGAAGATCAAGTGTCTCCTTTGAACTTCAGGATGACAAGGGAAAAAATATAAAATGACCAAGAGCGGGATGAAAACATTGGCTAAAATGATGACCCAAATGGATCTTTTGTCAAAATATGTCATGGGTAGTGGTTCTAAGGCTGTGAACGCAGTTGGAGTTAGCGGAGTAAATTCTGATGATGCACACTTTGAAGCTTTGTACAATGAAGAAGTACACTTTCTAGCAAATCAGGGAGAAGGTTTTCGCAAAAATTAACCAAGGACAGGCGGGAACCAAGGTTGGAATAGAGAGCGTGATGAAGGTTGGAAGGACCATGGTACAAACCAGAGGGAGAGAGACGGTGACAAAGAGAGATATGTACCTCCCCATGAGCGTCAAAAGACAAAAGAGCAAAGGGCTGACGCAGAAAATTTCCGCACTGAAGATATGCTTGCACGAACTCTCAACAAGGTGGAAGGGTTAGGCAAAGTGCTAACAGAAATGAAAGAAGACGTCTCAACTCTGAACCAGATGGTTACTTCTCTCACTGGTGTCTATTAAACATATGGAAACACAAATGGGTCAAATCTGGACTCATTTGAACCCAAGGCAGAAAGGAGAATTACCAAGCGATACCATGGTCAACCCAAAGAATGAATCGTGAAAGCGTATCTTCGTCGGCCACGACGTTAAATAAGGCGCTTTTAAGGAGGCAACCCAAGTTTTTAGCTTTTATTATTGTTGTTTGAATAACGGGTGTTATATGTGCAGGTCGAAAATTCAAAGTTTTGGGAAGATGAGCAATTAGGTGAGCCCAAGTACCAGTCGGTGATTTGCCAAAAAGTTCAGCGAGCTCGATCTGGATCGTCCTTTTGACCAACTAATTAGCTGGAGGTTCTGGAATACTCAGCATACAAAAGAGCCATTCGGCGCATCACCGAATGGTCGGCGATATAAGTGGGCGCCGCCGACTGGCGCGCGAAGTGAAGGGTCATACAGGCCTGAACCATTTTAAATTCAAAAACTTCCCTCATTTCATATATTTTGACCTTTGCACTTTTACAACCATATTTTCAAATTTTATTCTTGTTATTTTTTAGTTGGGATCAAATGCTTTGAGGGGGGGGGGATTTCGTGCATTTTTTCTTGTCGATTCTCTAGCCTAGAACTCATTTGTCTACTCTTGAGGTTGGTGATTCGAACCTCGCCTATAAATTTTTTAGTAGTTTCCAAATGCATGATCGTATCCCTATTGAACTATTTGTGTAATATTGGTTGTTTGAATGTTTGTTGATAATTTGTGCCATTGTCGTACTTCGTTTATATGAATTTTGGCCTATAACTGTTGTATCCTGCATGTGTGAATGATTGAAATTGTGGGCTTGTGTTGATTAACTGTTCGGTCTGGTATGGGTGAAGTCTGAGTAACCCATATTGCACCGATCGACTTATATTTGCCAATGATAAAGCAGGTGATGTCATTCTTAAGGGCAAAAGACGTTGATCAGGAAATTTCAAAAAAATTGGGGGAAGTCTGAGTACTCTGAAGTCATTAGTGGTATGGGTCTGGGCTTAATTGTATAGAATTGGTGTTTAATTTCATTCTCGTGTGCTGCGGGTTAGAAATTGGAGGTCAGCGTCAAAATATGGCATGAAAAACCTTTTGGCGAACTTAGTCGAGCTTGCCAAATCATTCGGCGGTTCCCGCAATGACCCTTGGATCGCCTTTTTATTCTCCAATTTTGTTGAAATGATTCTATAACATTCAGTGATATGCTTGAGCTCGCCGAGGTCACTCGATGACTCGCTGAATGTCCTTAAGATCGCCCTTCTGCGCCCAAATATTTTAGAAATTGTTCTGTAACTTTCAGCAAGCTATTTTTAGTTCGCCGAATGGTGTCGACAAATCGCCAAAAGGCCCTGAATATCGCTGACTTGTGCTGAATTCTGAGAATTTTTAATTTGGAACATTCGGCGAGCCAGACTTGGCTCGCCAAACGACTCAACGAGTTTTCCTGCACTTCTTTAGTCTCAGATTATTTTTGAATTGTTTCTAACATATTGATTTATTTGATGTTGTGTTGTAGGTATGGATAGAATAAAGTACCCGAAAGGAATCAACCACCACGAAAGCGTGCATGAGGCATTGTAATTAACGAGGGTGCTGTGCCCTCCCGAACTGCACAAGCAAAGCTTCTTCCAATAGGGGGAAAGGCAAGGGTAAGGAGCCCGTACAACCAAGTCCAGCTAAGGAGAGCTCCGACACCATGGGTATCTATGCCACCCACCTCACGTCTTTAGAGTGGGAATGTGAGGGCAACTCGGGGGATAGATCTCCAATATCCATGTCTGAGCCGGAGGACGATTAGACTCTACAAACGAGTAGAGCGGAACTACACTCAAAGTCTTTACATGATCCATGCAGTATCCCTGTGCCTCCTACTCCTCCTCCACCTCCACCTCCACCTCCAGCATAGAGTGTCGAGCAGGTACCTGCGGTGCCACCAATTCAGGCACCCCTACCCCTGTCATTGAACTGACTGAAGGCTGCGGGTTTGAGGACCATTCTTGAGGAGAAGAGATTGTCGACAGACGGAGTAGTAGACAGGTACTCGGAGGTGTAAAACACTATCAAGTTCCACAAGTTTGAGATTTTCACCAAGCCCCAAGGCTTCTACATTTCTTCTTGGGTCTGGGAGTTTTATGCGGAGTACGAAAAGCTAGTGCCCAAGGGGAAGAAGAAGGCAAGTGCGTTCACACATGTGGACCATGTAGTGGTATGGGGCCGGAAAGTTAAATGCAATAGCACTGACGCTAATGAGGTGCTAGGGTGCATGATGAGTATAGTCCACTTCTTTGTAGATAAAGTACAGAAGAAGTCCCTTGATGACTTGAAGAGTTGGCTGGCTCCATTTATCTCAGACATCACACCGCCATGGATTGAGACGGGTGTTCCAATAGAGAAGAAGGATTTGAACGTGGCTGCCAGATACTAGTTTGGGTTTATCAGAAATACCTTGATGCCATCACAAAATGAGTCTATTCTCAGGCATCCGAAGGCTGCATTATTGGGATGCGTCATGGATCGGGAGAGACTAAATCTTGGTCGTATTATTGAGCAAGAGCTGGCTATGAGGGCCAAGCAGAGTTAGACTTGTCTCTCATTTCTGATGTTGATCACAAAGTTATGTAGACATGTTTGGGTCCCATTGATTGAGAAGACGGATGTGGAAGTGACTCCCACTTTCTTTACTGACTTCCGGAGGATAGAGGCTGAGTACACTAGAGATGAGGCCTAGAGGAGGAGAGATGCACCAGTGGACACTTCCCCGGCTGTAGATGTTGAGATGCTTGAGCCAGACACAACCCCTCTTACTCAGACCGGTGAACCTACAAGTATCCCTAACACATCCGCTTCTGTTCCATCTAGGTTTGCTACTACTCCCTCCTTCTACTGCTGCTGCTACTTCTCGGCCACCATTGACTCAAGCCATGCTATTTAAGATGGGCCATCTAGCTCATTCCATTGATGTTCGTGCTTTCCGGGTTGAGGCTGCTGTCCCTGGGAAGAATGAGACGGACATTGCAGCTGCCTTGGCTCCTATACATGCTGAGTTGGGAGAGCACCGAGAGCTTATTGATGCACATGACTTAGCTTTAGATGTCCTCATGGTGCGAGTGGAAGCTTATAAGTAGGGTAGGAGCCAGTCTGAGGATGTGACAACCTTGAAGGCCGATATTGTTGGGTGAGGCGTGATGTGGATGAGCTAAAATCCATAGATCTATCTATATTTTTCAGCATGGTGACCCATCCCGAGGTCCAGAGTACAAATTTGCCAGCCATTTCTGTGATCCCTCCGGCTACTACGATCGTAGATGTTGTTGTGGCTGATGAAGATGCTGAATCCGAGGCTCTAAAGACTGATAAGGAGGAGCTTGGTGCATGTGATGCTGCTATTTATGATCACTTGGAGGACCTTTAGGGCATGATGGTGCAGAAAATTATGGAGGCGTCACGTCGAGATGCATCTATGATGGGCTTCAGCGGAGTAAATGATGGAGTTGAGCCTGGCATTGATGCCTAGACTGAGGGTGTCACTGATATGCAAAGTTCACCACCAGCTTAGCCTGACATGGGGATTTTGACTCTTTTCAGTTTTTTATTTAGACTTTTTATTTAGTTTGCATTTGAGGACAATTGCTTGTTTTGTTTGGCAGGGTGAGGTATCTTTATATCTGCCTCTTTTGGGTTGTTCTATGGATAACATTGCTTGTTATGAATGCTTGACTTTATTGGTGACCATTGATTTTAATATGAATGTGTTGGTATTAGTTTTAATGTGAATGTGTTGGTTTTTGACTCAAATTAAAAATTTCCACCTTTTGATGTTTGTGAATGTGGTTGTTCTCTTGCAATTTTATTAGTCAGTTGCGATCAATACCGATGACTTTAATAGTGCTCTTGATTGAACAATATGTATTTTTGACTCTAATGAGGCAACTTGAGTTGCATAATTCATATGTGAACTCTTAGCATCTCATTGTGACTAGCCGGTTATTGATTTGACCTCTTGTGATGATTGTTGCACGTAAGCTGAAAATTGTGGAGTCTTGTTTGATGATTCTGTTGAATGCCATGTGTGGTGAGATTTCCTTGAAATATGTGCTTGGAAATACCTAGAACTTACCCCGTTAGTCCAATTGACTAATGTAGGCAAATGATAGAGATGATCTTAGGCACAATTTGCTATTATACCTCTTTGTGACCACCTTGTGAGAGTGTGAACCTAGCTTGGCACCATTTGAGTCTACCCTTTTCTTTGGATGAAACATGAACAACTTTTACCTCTTTGTCCCATTACCTATAACCTTCATGAATCATTGGTTCGTTTAAATAGTCAACTAAGGACAAAAGCCTAAGTTGGGGGTAGGGTGAAAAAGGAAAAAAGTCAAGAAGTTTGTAAAAATTTGCCTTTGATGGATTGTGTTGAAAAGGAACTCCTCCATATAAAAAAAGGAAAAGAAAAAGAAGAAAAGAGATTGAAAAGGAAAGAGAATGTTAAAACAAAGTTTGTGCAATGGATAAAAGAAATGGGGTGTTCAATGAATCATGCTTAAAAGAACATAGGGTGGATTGTGAAAATCATAAAGTGTGAAAGAGAAGGAGAAAAGTGAAATGCAGGCCATGCTTCATGAAGGTAGAAGTCACTAAGAAAAAATGATCATGCCTTTACCCTCACCCCTGTTACAAGCCTTCAAAGACCTTTGTGATCTTGAGTGAGCTGAAAGTCATGTTGGTTGGAAAATACAAGCAAGCCTATGGGTAGAGTCATGCATGTGTTTATCTTTGAGAGTGTGAGAGTTGCTTTTGTGTCACAACCTAGGGGTACATCCTAGATGTAACATGGCGTGTAGAACCCCGAAGGACTCCATACAAGCCACTTAGCTCTCATAACATAAGAAATATAACAATAAAAGTAAAACAATAGTCCAAGTCCAAAACATTTTATAAATGAAAGAGGAAATCTAAAACACTTGTCTCATCATAGCCATCTAACACAATGGAATGAAATTGGGCCTAGCCCATACATCATGTTCAAAAGTGAAATACAAGAAAGAAACTGAAACTAATAAGCTCTGTCCTCGAAGCATGAGGACTGACCAAAGCTTGGAAATATCTCAAGTCAACCTTTAGCCACGAAACTGATGACCCTGACTGTTAGACCCTACATTTAGGAAAATTGTAGGCAAGATTATGCGTTAGTACAAAACAATGTACCAAGTATGATACGCATGCATAAAACATTTAAAAAATGCTAAAAGAGAAATTTCATTTCATGACATGCAATTGACCAAGCTAAACATGATATAAAAGAGTTAGGAAACATAAGTCATAAAACCAAGGTCAATGCAAGATAACTTCATCTTTAAAACCTTTGAACTCATATTGCGATACTTCTTGAAGTAGCCTTAGTTCATTATTAATGTGGGGCATTAGCCTTAACCGACATAGAGACCATGTGAGCTATAACATGATCCCCCGGTGTCTCCCACACCGAAAAGAGGTGTCCTACTTGCCAAGGTAGAACCATGAACTTCTAGCTAAAGTGGATCAACTAGCTAATCAATCTATTGGGGCACATAGTTAAGGGATAATGAGATTGCTACTAGAAACCCAGCCTCTACTCGGGAGAGCTTCCATCTCATGAGATTACCTCTAGAAACCTAGCCTCTACTATGGGAGAGCTTCCATCTCATTATCAATATCCTCTCAGTGCTAAGCATAAATCCCACAGAATAGTCATTTCTTACTTGACCTTATTATTCATGGAAAGGTGCCCTTGGACAACCAATCCAAGAAAGATTCATTAGGATATCTCTAACTCTTTGATTCAATTAGGTGAGAAAGCCTTTCAACCTAAGAATCCTTTCTATGTGAGAAAACCTTTCACATCATTCTAGTTATGTGTTTATGGGAATATCCTTTCAACAATACAAAAACAACATCATTATTGGTACTTTACTCTCAGGGCACCCTTAAAACATTTGCATAGATTTCATAAGAAAATGCATAAGTCCATAATTTACCTCTTGAGGTTTAAAACCCACTTTTAATCATCAATTCTTAGAAAACATGGGTTAGATATGGATTTCATCATAAATACATGTAAAGCTTGCAATACATGCTTAATTTCATAATACTCTTCCTTGAAGGTCAAAACTGCACATCATATGATTCATAACTTGAAAACATGGGGATTACATGGGTTTATAGGGAAATCATCATAAAATCATTGTAATTCATCAATTCATGCATAAGATATCATAAATCAATCATTTAAATCAACATTTAAGAGACCCCATGACAATTGAAGAGAACCCTAACTCAATTGGGGAAGTCTACCTTTTGAAATAGAGGAATTTGGGAACTCCAGGATGAAAACTATCATACCTTGAATCCAAATTCTAGCCTTCAATGGAGGAATTGAGACCTTTACTTGAAACTCTAGGCGAATCCTTCTTCTTCTTCTTATTCTTTTTCTTTTTCTTCTTCTTCTTCTTCTTCTTCTTCTTCTTCTTCTTCTTCTTCTTCTTCTTCTTCTTCTTCTTCTTCTTCTTCTTCTTCTTCTTCTTCTTCTTTTCCTCCTCTTCCTCCTCCTCCTCCTCCTCTTATTCTTCCTTCTCTTCTTCCTCCTCCTCTTCCTCCTCCTCCTCCTCCTCTTATTCTTCCTTCTCTTCTTCCTCCTCCTCTTCCTCCTCCTCCTCCTCCTCTTATTCTTCCTTCTCTTCTTCCTCCTCCTCTTCCTCCTCCTCCTTATCCTTCTACTCCTCCTTCTCCTTCTTCTTCTCCTTCTCCTCCTTCTGCTTCTGCTTCTCCTTCTCCTTCTCCTTCTCCTTATGCTTCTGCTTCTGCTTCTCCTTCTGCTTCTGCTTCTGCTTCTCCTTCTCGTTCTTCTTCTTCTCCTTCTTCTTCTTCTTCTTCTCATTCTGCTTCTGCTTCTCCTTCTCCTTCTCCTTCTCCTTCTCCTTCTTCTTCTTGTTCTTCTTCTTGTTCTTCTTCTTCTTCTAGAGAGACAATTATTGGAGAGTTCTTCTTTTTGGTGAGTTTGGAGAGAATAATTTCTATTGGGAAATTTGGGGGTAAAAACACTTATATATGGGTCCTAAACATAGGCAAACGACTTAGTATAGGAGTTAATTAAATAGGAAAAGACCCAATTGCCCCTAAAAATAACTGCCAGATGGCCACTAATGAACCCCAGTCGAAGTACCGTGGTCTGACCCATGGCCTGTCCTGGTGGACCGTCGTTGGGATTAGAGAGTCGACTTTTGACCAACGAACAACCGACCCCGACCACAGATCATGGTCTGATATACGGTCCGTAGGTCTGGCCGTGGTCCTGAGCCTCAAGACCTTCCTTAGGCAAGGCTATCCACGGACCACACCTACATTTCGTGGTCCCATCCACGGGCTGTGAATGGCCTTCATGGCTGGCACTTGAAGTTTTCCCAAAATGGCTTCTTTTCCCTTTTTCAGATACGAGGTGTTACAATATCTCCCCCTTGGGACCATTAGTCCTCGAATTAGATTTAAGCTGGTACTAAGAGAGTATGAGAGGAACTAACAACCCAACCTACAATGCAATGCATACAACCAATGATGAACTATCGACTCCAAGCTAGGACGTTCTAAAAAAATCAGAAGAGGGGTGAAACTAACTCTAATAGCCCATCGTGCATGCACTGCACATATACAAGGATGAAACATCTACTCCTAGCTAAACATACTCAATGCATCATAAGGAACTAGGAACTACATCTAGCAACCCAATATGCATGAATTTTCAAAATTATTCATGTTCAAGGAGGAACTACCTTCTCCAAGCTAAAAGCATGCTCAACACAATCTAATGAAGCCTATATGCAATTCACTCTAAAAAAGCATAGCTAAAGCATGTTCATCAATTCATCTCATGGAGTCTATAGGCAATCTCATACTCAATGCACAACAACATGAGGAAAATAAATCATCTAAACTCATTTTCTTTCAAAACACAAGCTTTCATGAACATGCATAACATAAGGAAATCATGGAAACACATAAAACACATGACTCCAAAACAAAGAACAAACCAAGAGGAACTCATTAAATCAAGCTAGAGTAGGAGTAGAACGAAAAATATGAGAATATCGGGACATCATGTCGGCCTCGGCCTCCCAAGTAGCACCCTCAACTAAGTGATTTCTCTATAATACTTTCACGAAGAAACTTTCTTGTTTCTCAAATTCTTAACTTACCGGTCCAAAATCTCAACCGGAACTTCCTCGTAAGAAAGACTTTCATAAACTCCCAACCCTTCTAAGGGAACTATGGATGTCAGATCACCAACACATTTCTTCAACATAGAGATATGAAAAACCGGATGAACCGGTGCCAACTCATTTGGCAAATCTAACTTATGAGCAACCTTACTAACATGCCTCAAAATCTGATATGGGCCTACATATCGGGGACTAATCTTCCCTTTCTTACCAAACCTCATTACACCCTTCATGGGTGAGATTTTCAAGTAAACCCAATCATTAACATCAAACTCTAGATCCCTTCTCCTCACATCGGCATATGACTTTTGCTGACTTTGAGCTGTTTTCAACCTTTCTCTAATGAGTCGAACTTTCTCTATGACCTCATGTACCAATTCAGACCTATTAGGGAAACTTAACCCACCTCAAACCAACCTATGGGAGATCTATAGCTCCAACTATATAGGGACTCAAATGGAGCCATATCAATACTCGAGTGATATCTATTAATATAGGCAAGCTCAATCAATGGCAAAAGGTCATCCCAATTACCCTTAAAATCAATCACACACATCCTTAACATATCTTCCAAAGATTGTATAGTACGCTCCGCTTGCCCATCAGTTTGGGGATGAAAGGCCGTACTAAGCTTAACACGAGTACCAAGACCTTTTTGGAATGACTTCAAAAACTGAGAAGTGAATTGGGTACCACGATCAGAAATAATGGAAAAAGGCAGTCCATGCAACTTTACCATTTCTCTCAAGTACATCTTGGCATAATCCTTCCCTGAATAAGAAACCTTGACGGGAAGGAAATGAGTTGATTTCGTCATCTGATCTACTATAACCCAAATAGAGTCATGTTGTCACCGGGTGCGAGGAAAATCAACAATAAAGTCCATATTCAAATCTTCCCATTTCCAAGTAGGAATTCTAATGTCTTTGGATAAACCTCCCTGTTTCTGGTGGTCAACTTTTACTTGTTGGCAATTTGGACACTTAACGACAAATCCCGCATTATCCTTTTCATCCCATTCCACAAATAGACCTCCCGTAAATCACGGTACATCTTGGTGGCTCTCAGGTGAATGGAATACCGAGAACTATGGGCTTCTAACAAGATCTGTTCCCTCAAGTTATCAAAATTCAGAACACACAAACGACCTTGGTATATAAGTGCCCCATCTCCCCTTTGGGAGAAAGACTCAATGGATTTATTAAGCACCGCTTCTTTCAATTCTACCAAAATTGGATCAAGACCTTGCTTGGCTTTCACTTCCGCCACAAAAGATGATTTGGAACCATTGTGAACCATAACACCAACTTTGGTGGAGTCAACCAATTGAACACCTAATCGAGCCAATCTATGAACATCTCAAACCAACTCTTTATTTTCTTCTTCAATATGAGCAACAATTCCCATATATAATCCACTAAGAGCATCTGCTACCACATTAGCTTTACAGGGGGTGATAAAGAACACTCATGTCATGATATTTCAATAACTCAAGCTACCTTCTTTGGCAAAGATTCAAATCTTTTTCATTAAACACATATTGCAAACTCTTGTGGTCGGTAAACACATCTACATGAACTCCATAAAAATAGTGCCTCCAAATATTTAAGGAAAAAATGACCGCCGCTAATTAAAGGTCATGAGTAGGATAATTCTTCTCATGAATTTTAAGTTGCATTGAGTCATAGCAATAACTTTACTATTTTGCATAAGCAAACACCCTAGCCAAATTCTCGAGGCATTACAATAAACCACAAAACCATCCATCCCTTTCGGTAAGGTCAACACCGGAGCGAAAGTAAGTCTATCTTTCAACTCTTTCAAGCTTTTTTCACATAATTTAGACCATATGAACTTAGCCTTATTTTGAGTTAAGGCTATCAAAGGAGAGGCAATCGAAGAGAATCCTTCAACAAACCTTCTATAGTAACCGGCCAAACCCAATCAACTTCTAATATCCGAAGGAGTTAGAGGTCTAGGCCAACTCTTGACCACATCTGTCTTCTTAGGATCTACCTCAATACCCTTGCTTGAAATAATATGACCAAGGAAAGATACAGACCTTAACCAAAATTTACATTTGCTAAACTTTGTAAAGAGTTGCTGGTCCTTAAAAATTTGCAACACGATCCTCAAATGATCAATATGCTCATTCTCACTTCTTGAGTAGATCAAAATATCATCAATGAACACAAGCACAAACATGCCAAGATATTGTCTAACCACCATATTCATCAAGTCCATAAACGCCGTCGGAGCATTAGTCAACCCAAACGACATTACTAAAAACTCATAATAACCATACCGAGTTTGAAAAGTCATCTTCAGAATGTCATCTTCCCTCACCCTCAATTTTTGATAACCCAATCAAAGATCAATCTTAGAAAAATAACTTACCCCTTGAAGTTTCTCAAATAAATCATCTATCCTTGGAACAAGATACTTATTCTTAATGGTCACCTTATTCAACTGACGATAGTCAATACACATACGAAGAGAACCATAATTCTTTCTAAAAAACAAAAATGGAGCACCCCATGGAGAGATACTCGGTCGGATGAAATCCTTATCCAAAAAATCTTTCAATTGTTCTTTCAACTCCTTAAGTTCTGCCGAAGCCATTCGGTGAAGAGGAATAAAAATAGGTTGCGTATCTAAGAGAAAGTCAATACCGAAGTCTATTTCCCGCACAAATTCACCAAAGCTCAAAAATATCTCAAGTCAACCTCTATCCACGAAACTGATGACCCTAACTGTCGGACCCTACATTTGGGAAAAATGTAGGCAAGAGTATGCGTTAGTACAAACCAATGTCCCTAGTATGATAGCCATGCATAAAACATTTAAAATATGTGAAAAGGGACATTTCATTTCATGACATGCAGTTGACCAAGCTAAACATGATATAAAAGAGTTAGAAAAGATAAGTCATAAAACCAAAGTCAATGCAAGCTAACTTCATCTTTAAAACCTTTGAACTCATATGCGATACATCTTGAAGTAACCTTAGTTTATTACCAATGTGGGGAATTAGCCTTAACCAACATAGAGACCATGTGAGCTATAACAAGATCCCCCGGTGTCTCCCACACCGAAAATGGGTGTCCTACTTTCCAAGGTAGAATCAGTAGTGATTGGGTTGTTGTGGATTATGCTTGAAAAAGGGAGTCTTAATTCGATCCTACCAATCTAGGTCGAGATAGTAGATTAATTGAGGTTTTGGGTTGTTCATAATTGTTATGCTTGTCTAGGTTCGAGAGAATTCGCTTGAATCGTGATAGTTGATCAAGAGAAGGCTATTACATCTAAAGTCTAGCCTACCCACTAAGATTCAACGGTTTTCAGTAAATAGTAATCACCCGTATAGCAAATTTGGCAATTAATCGATCACATCCCCAAGGATCCCTCTTTACTTGAATACTCTCCTATTTTCATAGTTGTTAACTGTCACTCAATTCCCCCATTTGACACTAGTTGTCAACCTCTACAATTTACTTTAATGGTTTCGATAAAATCTATTCCGACAACCGTGACTAGAACACATCTTTCACTTCGTAATTGAATTCTCTACCGTATCACTCCCTGTGGGATCGACCTGAACTCTTCGTTGGATTTACACTAGATTGCGATCGCCTACACTTAAAATTTGATGAAGTGTAGTTGAGCGTTATCAAGAGACGGCCGAGGGTAGTTTAGTTGATCTTGATACCATGAGTGGTCATCTTGCTACATTGCAAGTAGATGTAGACCAGCTGGGGTCTATTAACATTTTGATGTTGTGGGGCGATGTTCCCCTATCTGATGTACCAACCTCTATTCCAGTGACTATGCCTAGTAGTGAGCCATCTCCGAATGTGAAAATGAGTGGGATAGCTGAGAGAGTTGATGTTGCTGAGAATGCTGATGATGATGAGAAAACCAATAATGATTTGGCTAATGAGATGGATGAAGATGTGATGAAAAGAGAGGAGGATAAATAAGGGATTGCGTAGGCACTCATGGAGTTGTATGACACTGAAGATATGATTGTCCAGGTGACTTTGGAGAGATCCCTTCGGGAGACCTCCGTAGTTGGCACAAGTGGAGTCTCTTAAAACTTACCCATTCCTCCCAGTGATGTTCCGGGCACTAATGCCCCAACTGATGCTATTTTGTTGTCTCATGTGATCTTATTACCAGACAGTTATCCCCTGAATGATACCACTCCTCCCGCTGATAGATCTCCATAGGCATAGCCTGTAAAGGGGACATTTTTCACTCTTCCTCCCATACTCTATACTTTTACATTGAGGATGTAACACCTCTGAATCTAGTAGGCTAAATTAGAGCTAGGTGTGTGAGGGTTAGATCCGTGGAAGTGGGAAAGGGCCAAGGGAGAGGACTAGGGCAGTCCATTCTTCCATAGACACTACCCAAGAAACCACGACCACCACCACGGCTCATGGTGAAGACCACGACCCTTGGTGTGGGTCGTGGTAGGCTAGGCATGTAACACCCCAGAAACTAGTAGGCTAAACTGGAGCTTGACGTTATGGTTAGAGTCTTGAACGTACCTCCCCATACCTAAAAATATAGGGTTTGGTGTTAAAACATCAAGGTACAAACCCCAAGGACCAACCATGGGTCCTTGAAGAGGACACTTAGGGGCTGCCTGGGCAGTGACCCACGGAAGGCACCCACGCCTCGTGGATGAGGGGAGTAGGTCAAGGCCTGGAAAATAAGCCCCAGAACCTCAACCCACGGTTCACCAACAGACCACGTAGGTCCATCCACAGACCGTGGTCGTGGGTGAGGCCTGAAACTGCCTTTTGGCAGTTAAACTTAGGGGCACTTTGGGGTTTTCCATTTTTAGTTAGTATTAAGTGACGTCATTTTACACTAAATTAGACTAACTATATAATGATTTAAGACCCCCAAATTAAGTCATCTTCCTCATAATTCCAAAATCCCAAATCAAAACCAACTCTTCCCCCAAAATTCTCTCTCTAGAACTTCAAGGAAGAAGAAGAAGAAAGTGGAAGCTAGGGTTTGAAGGAGCAAGGTTTTATACTCAATTTATTTGTAGATTGATAGCTAAGGTATGGTAGTCCTTCATCCATGGATAGTCTTCATCCATGGAGTTCCTCCAAACTCAATTTCAAAACTAGTAATTCCCCAAAAGCTAGGGTTTTACTCCAAGTCATGGATTCCTTTCTAAAAACGATTCTAATGATTTAATTACTTTATATTATGATTGAATTGATGATTTATTATTGTTTTTATGTTGAAATCCCCAAGAATCCATGAAATCCCCATATTACCAATTTGTGACCATGTGATGTGGGTAAATTGATGAAAGAAGGATATTATGAGATTATACTTGTAGTAATTGAGCTATTTGAACTATGTTATTATCTATGTTTAATGTAGTAATTCTAGATATGTTGATTCAGATGAGCTTTGACCTTTGAAAAGGCAAGACATAATATAATGCATGAATTATGAAGGTTATGTATATGCTTTAAGAACACTTTGAGAGTGAAGTGTCCATGATTATGATAATGTTGTTGTGTTGATTGAAAGTCTATTCTCATGAACATATAATGAACATAATGTGAAAGATTTTCTCATAATATGATTATTCTAAGGTTGAAAGGCAATTCTCACCTAACCGACTCTAATGTTATATGAAGACATAGTGTGAGACCTGTGGTTCTTCCGCATAATATGCGTATCAATGCATGAGTGTATGAGGTTTATATGACTTGGTGTATCATGTTAGAAGAATAAGTTTGCATAGGGGTGGTAAAAATGAAAAAATTAAACTAACGTTATGGGTCAAGGATGCCCTTAAACAAGTTCGAGTTAAAGAATATCTCTTTTAACACCCCGCCCGTTCGTATGGTTTAAGTTAACCAGTACCTTTAGGGTAAGACAAAGAGTGTCTTATATGCTAATAAGGATGTTTTATAAGGTGATATAGTCTCCCAATGATCGTAAGTTAAGTGTTGAAGTCAAGCAAGTTGGGAAATAAAAGTTGACAAAGGTTAGAGTAAGTTTCTTTAATAAACCTTCTGAAATTTGGGTTAAATGTCTCGGAGATTTTCTCCCAATATATAAAGCTTTAGAAGAACCCCAATATATGAAATTGAAGGTCTACGAGTCTACTTTCTAATGCACTAAACCATTTGTCCATACGACTTCAGAATTGAGAGATATTCAGATTTTAGTGAGATTGCCCTAGCAGGCACGTGAAGGTGGGTCCCTCGCCCCTATGTCGGTTTAGCTCTATAAGATTTGGTTTCCCTTCGTTCTAACTCATTTTTTTCAACCAAAATATGAAGAAGACAGTCCTAAATCCTCTCTAAAGGTTCCCCTATCATCCAAGCAAAGATCTACAAGATTTCAACGTGGTTTCACCATCGAAACGTTCATAGAGATTGTGTTACTTCTTTCCTCTTCGTTGGTTGTGATTTGAAGGATTCTTCGTGGTGAAGGAGTTTCGGTTTTAGGTGGTGTTACTGCTGTTTGGAGGTAATAATTAATTCTCACCCTTCATTTTATTGAGTGATTCCAAGTTATAGCTATGCTATATAAGCAAGAACACGAATAGACGGCTGGAAAATCGTATTTTGATAGTTATGTGATGTTGGGCTATTTTTGAAGTATTTTCTGATGTTGTTGTTGTTGGAATTTTTGGAAATGATTTGGTTGTGTGTGGCTGTTGTTGATATGAGTCTGGAAGAGATGAAGAAGTATAGATGGGTAATTAATTATAAGATAGATAAGTGTAACATTGGTTCTATTATTGTATTGCAATTTTCTAATGACTTCTTCTTAGTTCAACGTCTTGTGTTTGAGGAGGCTCTTTGTAATTGAGGAGACATGCTAAAATACTATAAGCTCCATCAATTTTAAATTAAGGTTCTGCCCTTTTATTCTCATATTGCTTATGAAGATAAAGACGTGATTCCAAACGTAATTATTGGATGAATTCATAGGATGGTGATTGGAAGTCGTAAGTTCGAGTTATTATGGTTATATTGAACAATTATAGGACTGTATTACATATATTTTTCTATCTTTAATGGTTTGAAGACTCATGGTTTGGATTTGGTTGTGGTTATTTTGTGGTGGGAGAGGAGGGGTGTGGTGATACACCGAGTTTTTATTATTGTGCAGGCATACTCTATTTGGTTGTTGTTGACTATTGTGTAGGTCTCCACTTGTTAATAGCTGCTGCAAAAATGTATGTTACGTCATTAATTTGGGGTTGTAATTTGGAGAGGAAAAGGTAATGAAGCATACATTTAAAATGGGTCTGGCGAGATAATTACTCTGCTAGTAAGATCTAAATTGCTACTTTGACCCTGCCGTGTTAATATTCATTCTGTAATGGTTTTGTAACATGATTTTCTGTAGATTACATACTATGACATGATTTTCTTTAGATTACATACTGTAAGGAAGGGGTACTATCCATATTGATACAACAAGATCCAGAATTGAGGTATGTTAAGGCTAAGCACTGTACTTCCTTTGAGCACGAATTTTGGAATCCTAAATCGTCAAATATTGTTTTACTACTCTATTACTAGAAATACCTTTGGTGAAAGGCATTGATATTGCAGCTTGTGTATTTTTGTGACTCCATTATGTTGCTATTCCACTCGTTCGGTTAGATAGGGTATTTGGCATCTTTATGTTATTTTGTTGATTCTCTTGACTATAGGTTCATGTGTACAAATTCTTATTCTTTTTTAGGTGTAGTAACTTAAAAAGATTAGAGATGAACAATATGGATTTGAAATCAGTCCTCCCTCGCTAATTTATATTTTTAAAAACTTTAAAATAAAACGTCGATCTCCAAAACTCTTAAATATAAATCGTAGGTTTAAACTACTAAAGTACGGGTTTTTTCTGAAATACTTTCTTTTACTAACCACTAAGGAAACATAAATAGATACTAAGTGAAGAACTTTAAGCTCTTTATGAGCATCCTCAAGTTTAAGTCGCCTTTCTAAATCCAAGTTAAGTGGTCTAGTTTAATCTACAATTATATAAGTTTCACGAGATCACGAAAGTGATTACGAGATTATGAGGACAAGAGTACCAATGAGCCAAAATTGGCAACATGATTCAGGTAACAAATGCAATACAGATCCATGACATTACATGCTATGTATTCTACTTCCGAGCTATAATCGGAAGGTATGGGGCCTATTGCCTATATTTATATGTATGAGACACAAATGGCCACAAGTTGGCGAATATGATCCTGGTTCGCTACCGGAAGGCACCACCATTGCTAATACTTGGTTGGGTATGACATGCATTTTCATATATATATATATATTCATGACATATGATTATGCGAGCATACCATGCATATTTAATTTATATAAGGTTTGATGTCATCCATGGCGGCTACTAGAGTTTCTGTTTCAGGTGGTATCTTTATTCCCTTTCTATAGTAACTATTTATTATTCTATTTTCTGCCTTACATACCAATACATTTTTCTTCGTACTGACGTCTTGTTGCCTAGGGACGCATATTTGTTTCATGCGTGCAGGTCCAGGTAGGGATTCTGATTGACCCCTCTGCTAGGATTCGGGGTTCAGCTGTGAGTTGGTAAGCTCTACTTCTTCCTGGAGCTTTCATAGGATGTTACTTTTATTGTACAGTTTGGGTATAATCGGGGCGTTGTCCTGACCATTGCTTATGTCACTCATAAAGGCTATTGTGGACACAGTATTCTGGGTTCTTCTGCAGCTTCCAGTTTCCAGCCACATAGGCTTGGCATGTATAGATATGTATGTGTGTATATCTTCATTTGTAGCCTTGTCGGCTAGCTAGTACCTTATTATCTTTGGCTTGTCTACCTTCATCTATATGACTTATCGATATTCAGGTTATGACCTTAAGGGTCCAGTCATAGTATTTTAGATGTTATGTTGCCCGACCTTCTAAGCCCTCAGTTGAGTCAGTTGGTATGTTTATGTGGCTTACTCGATTGCTTAAGGTGTCGAGTGCCAGTCACGCCTTCTCTAGTTTGGGGCGTGACACATGGACTGTGAAAGGTTATTCTCACGCATGATCTAATGAGCTATCTTAACGAAACAAGTTATGACTTAATAAGTACTCCATGGGATAAATGCTTAGCATCGAGTGGATATAATTATGAGATGGAAGCTCCTCTATCATAAAGGGTGGATTTCTAGAAGCAATCTTTTGCAATGGAAGCTCCTCCGTCAGAAAGGGTGAGTTTCTAGTAGCAATTTCCGTATCCCATAAACTATGTGCCCCCATAGGTCTTTAGCTACTGGATACACCTAAAAGCTAACAAACCATGGTCTTACCTTAGGCAAATAGGACAACCCCTTTTTGGTATGGGTAACACCGGATTCCATGTTTAGCTCACATGGTCTATGTCGGTTAAGGCTTATTCCCACTATGGCAACAATTTGAACAAGAACATGAATTATGAACTGTGGTTAGTCAAGAAGCTTTACTTGGCATGGGTTGGATTATGTTATCTTATTCAGGCATGATGAGTCCAAGATTTGGACTCATTTAGGGCTTTGTTTATATAGATTTAGTGTCCTCAAATGCCTAATTTATGCTATAAACTGATGTTAATACCTTGATTTTCAGGTATATTGATTGAGGAGCAAAGCAAGGACACTAGCAGGTAGGAAGGAACAAAACAAACTGAAAAAGTGAAGAAAACCGAGATTGATGTTTGCAAAGAGCACTCGGTGTGTCGCCGAGTGGCTACTTTCACCGCCTAAAGTTCCAGTGTGCTAGCTCTGAGTGAAGAAACCAAGTCGGCGATAGGAAAAGGGCAGTCGGCGAATCACCGAGCAGTTCCGCGATGCCAAGTGTGACCACCAAAAGTTACAGGACTTGAGGATGCTGATGGCTCATGCAAAAAGGCGATAAAAGAGAGCATTGGGCGGCTCGCCAAACCACTCGGCGAGCCTGATTACCTCGTCTAATGGCCCTTCGTGGCTTATTTTTGGCGACTATAAATTAGATTTTAAACAGTTAATTTAGTATCGAATTCTGAATCAATTTAGTCTAGAATAGTTTTCTCTTTAGTTTCTTAGTAAATTTGAAGGTTTTGAGACTATATCTGGAGATTTTGCAGGTGGGTTTCAAATTTCTACGAATTGGAGCATTGTAAAGCTTGAATTACTCTTACATAGTTGATGGATAATCAATTTGGTAACAAATTTTATCTTTTTATGATGTTCGGCTAAAACTCCAATTCTTGGGGTGTGATCATGCGATTATGGGTTGAATTAGTGTATGGGTATTGTTAATTACTAGTTTAAATGCTATATTGAAGTGGGTTTAGTCATTAATTGTGGTTTAATTTATGAATTGTAGTTGCAAATGTAGTTCTATCTTAGTGTTCTTAGCTTGCTCGAGAGAGAGGTTTTAGAACTAAGATTATTGATTAATGATTTGTAGGTATTGGGTTGATTTGGGTTCAGATCGATAGAGTGAATCCTAAACCCAATCCTATCCTTCTTGCTCGAGAGAAAAGATTTATTAAGGTTATGGGTTGTTCTTAATTGCTATGCTTGTTGATGTTCGAGAGAAATTACTTGAAGCAAAATAGTTGTTCGAGAGAAAGCTATTTCAATTATAGTCTAGCCTACCCACTGATATTTAGTTGTTTACCAGTAGTTTCAATTACCTATATATCAAAATTTGCCTATAATCGATCACATCCCGAGAATTCCTCTCCTTATTGTTATTTCATATTGTTTGTGACTGCGTTGTAGTTGATACTTGCAAACCAAATACCTCCCATCTGACATTAGATGTCACCTCTTTTGTCTTGTTGCATGTCTTTTCCGATAATATCTATTCCTATATCTAGTTAAATCACATTTTTACTTCTTAATTGATTTTTAACACGTACCGCTTCTTGTGGGATTCGACCCCAACTCATTTGTTGAGTTTTATACTACTTAACGATCGTTTACACCTAGAATTGGATGAGGTGTGCTTGAAACGTTAATCAAAATGGCGCCGCTGTCGGGGAGGTGGTGTTGTTTAAAATTACTTTTATTGAAGTTGAATTGTGATCTTTGTAGTAATAGCTGAATCTACTTATTTTAGTTTTTGGTTTTGTGTTGCTTGGTCTAAACAGAGGAGGAGATGAGCGTTAACGAAAGTAATGGTAGCCAAGTGGGCTACCAAGATGACATTGGGAACCTCAATGACCCAAACCAAGTGGGTGGTGTTGGTGCCATTCATTTACCTCCAGCTAAAAGAAACGTTGTTTTTCACATAACAATCACAATGCTTCATCTCCTACAATTGAAAGGGTTGTTTAGGGGGCTGGCTCATGGGGATCCCAATGAGCATGTCAGGAACTTCATGGATGTTTGTGGCCAATTCTCATTTAAGAACATATCGCAAGATTTGGTCCATCTCAGGTTGTTCCCGTTCTCTTTGATGGGTGAAGCTACTAAATGGTTGGCTGAGTTACCAAGGGACTATCACCTCATGGGATGATCTGACCGCAACATTTCAAGTGCGATTCTTTCCCCCATCGAAGATGATGACTCTAAGGGATGGAATCCAAGGTTTCAAACGCTTGGAAGGTGAGCTAATCTAGGAGACATGGCTGAGATTTTAGAAGCTGGTGCTTCGGTTCCCAACTCATGGACTTCCAGATAAGGTGCAACTAGAATCTTTCTACAGAGGCCTTGATTCGGTAAACAAAGGAGTGGCTGACCAACTTTCTTTGGGTGGTATAATGCGACAGTCCTATGCAATAGTGTCCCAACTCATTAATTGCATGACCAAGATAAATAGGGCATGGTATAATCGCGAAGACCAAGTCTCTCCTATCACTTATAAAATGACAAAAGAATAGATCATAAAGGATCAAGAGCGAGACCAGAACATGGCTAAAATGATGACCTAGCTGGATACCTTGGCCAAAAATGTTGTGGAATTTGAAGCGTTGTACAATAAAAGGGTAAACTTCCTAGCCAATCAAGGAGGAAGTTATCTTGAAAAATACTCAAGGCCGGGAGGCAACCAAAGATGAAATAGAGAGGGGGAGAACGATAGGTATGTTCCTCCCCATGAGCGTCAAAAGCCAAAAGATTCTGAGGGTGGCCGGACAGAAGATATGCTCTCACGCATTTTCAACTAAGTTGAAGGGTCCGACAAAGTGTTGAAAGAGATGAAAGAGGATGTCTCGACTCTCAATAAGATGGTGACCTCTCACTCAGTTTCTATTAAGAAGCTAGAGACCCAAATGGGTCAAATTTCTTCACATTTGAATCCAAGACATCAAGGGGGGTTGCCTAGTGATAAAATGGCAAACCCCAAGAATGAAGCTTGAATGGGTACTTTCATCGTGCAATGACGTTAACTAAGGTTCTTCTTGGGAGGAAACCCAAGTTTTTAATGCTTTAAGTTTGATTTTGAATAACGGGTGTTAATTGTCCAGGTTGAAAAGTGAAGTATGTTGGAAAAGAAGCAGTTTGGTGAGCAAAAACTCCAGTCGGCGACTCGTCGAAGAGGTCGGCGAGCCTGACTTGGACCGCTGTTGGACCCACAAAACCTGAAGTGGGTGCCTGTAAAACTCGGCGGACCGATTACTTAATCAGCGACTCGCCGAACAGATTGGCGAGCCCGATTTTGTGCGCCGTTTGAACACTTAAATTAACTGGGAGTCCTGTAAAACTCGGCTAGGTAATGTACCACTCGACGGATTACTGAGTGGTTCGGCGTGGACGACTTACTCCTCCGAAAGGGCCGCGAACTTAAAGGTTTTAAAAGGCCAAACTTTTAAAATTTCAAAATGTTTCATATTCTCTCATTTCTAACCCCGTACACTATCACCCGCATTTTAGATTTTTCATAGTTTACTATTTCTTTCACTTTTGTGTGTGATCTTGAGCTCGGAATTGGAATACTTTGCCGCTTAGCTTTTCAAATTATTAATTCGGCATACAGGTTGGTTTTCTAAACCCCGCACCTTTGATTAGTGGTTGAACTCAAATGCTATTGGTAAATATGTGTTATTGTGTGTTGGGTAATTGTTTGAGTGATGTTATATGTGTTGGATTGCCGGTATTGTGTTTGAATTTGTGCCTAAATGCTTAAAAAATGATTTCCCATGTTTTGATTGTTACAATTGGTTAGTAATTGTTGGGTTGTGGTTATTTTGTGTTGGGTCTAGTTGGGTGAAGTCTAAGTAGCCCAGAGTTGTGCCAAATGACATAATTTGCCTAATGATTGAATGTTTGACGACATTCTTAAGGGCAAAAGTCGTCAAATGGATAAATTTGGTCAAATTAGGGGAAGTCTGAGTACCCCGAAGGCAGGGGTCATATGGGTCTGAGTCTAATTGCATAGTGTAGGTGTTTGATTTTGATTTCGGGGGCTGCGGGCTTGATTTTGGGAAAAAGGGCTAAAAATTGGCACGTTGGGTAGTTAGGCGAACTGGGTCGAGCTTGCCGAACCGTTCGGTGGTTCACCAAAGTCCCCCTTTGTTCGCCTTAAATTTCTTGATTTGGCTAGTTGGAGTGTGTAACTTTCGGCTGGAAGCCTGAGCTCTCTGAGTTCACTCAGCGACTCGCTGAAAGGTTTATTTGATCGTTCCTTTCTACGCCCCTAACCCCTAAATCACATTGTAATATTCGGCGGGCTAATCGTGGTTTGTGGAGTGGTGTCGGCGATTCGCCGAAAGGCCCTTAAAGATGCTGACATCCTTGATTTATGGAAAATTTTTAAGCTGGTCCTTTCGGCGAGCACGATCAGGCTAGCCTAAGTAATTCGGTGACTCATCGACTAGTTCGGCGAGTCTTTCTACAACTTGAATTTTGCAGCTTTCTTGGATGATCTCTAACACACTTCAGTGTATTTTGCATATATGCCTAGGACAGATTTGGATGAAAGTGGCATGCCGCCCCGCAAACGAGAACGGGGCATTGTAATAAATGAGGGAGCAGCTGCTTCCACAAAAAAGGGCAAGAAAGCACCTCCGAGGGGAGGCAAAGGAAATGGAAAAACGCCTGTAGTTGAGAGACCGGAGCACAACTCAGGCACTGATGGGGAATCCTTTGATTCGCAGGCCTCATTCTCCGAGCCTGAGGATGAGCAATTACTTCAGACCTGGCGAGAAGATATTCTTGCAAGGGCTCATCTAGATCCCCCTAGGATTCCGGAGTCTACCCCTCTTGCTGCAGATATAGTACCTGCTCCGGCACAGACGGTGGTTCTAGCACCACCAGTTCAGGGTCCTCCACCCTATTTACTCAACCGGTTAAAGGCCGAGGGATTGAGGACCATCCTAGAGGTGAAGCGATTGTCCACATATGGTGTGGTGGACAAGTACCCTCTTGTGTGGGACATACTCCGGTTCCATAAAGTTTGATATATTCACCAGGCCCCGTGGTCCATACATTCCCACTTGGTTCAAAGAGATCTACACTGCATATGGTAACTTAGTACCCCAGGGGAAGAAGAAGGCTAGTACCTTCAGACCGGTGGAGTCCGTGATGGTTCGAGGGAAGACAGTGGGATATAGTAGCAATCATATTAATGATGTATTTGATAGGGATACAGGTTATGAGCATGACTACCAGAGCATGATCACTTCACAGACTTTAGATGACCTCAAGGGATGGCTAGCTCCCCTCAATTTTGACACCACCCCGAGGTGGATTAAGGCCGGAGTCCTTATTGAGAAGAATGACTTGAACATAGTAGCTTGGGTTCATCAACAACTTTATCATGGTATCACAGAACGAGTCCATTCTCCGCCACCCAAAGGCGGCCTATCTCGGATCTATCATCACCAAGAAGCGGCTAAATCTAGGGTTAATTATAAAACAGGAGATGGCCATCAGGGCAAAATAGCGGCAGACATCCCTTCCATTCCCAGTGCTTATTACAGAGTTGTGTCAGCGGGATGGAGTTCCTCTTGACGAGAAGAGGGATGGTGAGGTTACACCCACATCCTCCATTGACATCCAGCGCATAGAGGCCGAGTACATACGGGATGAGGTAGATAGGAGAAGAGCAGCTCCGGTGGACACATCCCCAGAGGTTGATGTTGATTCTATACCTGCAGAGGTAACTTTGCCTACTCCAGCCTCCGGGCCATCAGGTACATCTACTTCCATTCCTGCCTAGGCCCTGGGTTCTACTGCTGCCTCCCAGCCATCTAGAGCTACTTCAGGTACCACTGCCCTGAGGATTCTGATCACTCAGGCCATGTTTCTCAAGATGGGTCACCTAGCCCATTTTGTGATGTGCGGGCTTCCCGGCTAGAGGTTGAGGTACCTTGGATGATTGAGAGAGCCATCATAGCTGCACTGACTCCACTCCAGGCTTCCATTGATGCTCTCACAGCGAGAGTAGTGATTTGTGAGAGAGGACAGGGGGTGACTACCGAGGTTACGACTTTGAAAGCCGAGGTTTCTGAGATCAGGATGGATGTGGACCATCTGAAGTTCATAGACTTTACTTCGCTATATGGGTTGGCTGAGATCCTCGAGGATCCGAGTGCTGAGATTCCAGCCCATGCTGAGGTACCTTCGGCTACCACCGGAGATGATATTATGGTGGATGTTTCTGCTGTTGAGTCTGAGGCCGAGCCTGATGAGGAGCAGCTTGATGAGCGAGATGCAGCTATCTATGATGATTTGGCAGACCTAGAGGGTGCCATGATTGAGACTGCCTGATAGGCTTCTTTAAGGGACACTTTTATGGCAGGCTCTAGTGGAGCTAGTGTTGATGTTGCACCGGGCATTGATTCCCCATCAGACGGAGCGTCTGACTAGACATGATCATTCTTTACCTCCCCCTCTGTTGATTTTATTAGTTATCTTTGTTTTGTTGCATTTCAGGACAACTGCTTTTCTTTTGTGGGTGGGGTGAGGTATTTCCATACCTACCTCTTATGATTATGTTTTATGTGTGTATATTTGGTTTTGATATATATATGTGTTTTGATTTTAATATTGTGGATGCTTTAGCTTGTGGCCCCTGTTTTGAATTGAAATGGTTTTGAACCGAATTTTAATATTTTGCCACCTCTATTGTGTGTGATTGTGACTGTTCTTGTGCGAATTTGAGTATCGGTGATCAATACCTATGACTTGTATAGTGCTATTAATTGAACGAAATGAATGTGCGGCTACGATGAGGCAAATGAAGTTTCATAGACAATATGTAAACTTTTAGCATCTCGTTGTGACTAGCCGGTTATCGAATGAGTCTCTTGTGATGAACATTGCATACTAGCTTGAAAGTGTGGAGTCTTGTTTGATATTGGTGCCAATTCCTTGTGTGTTGAAATTATTGTGAACAATTATGTGATGACACCTAGAATTTGCCCCGTTGGTCCAGTTGACTAAGTGATGCAAGCACTTGAAATGATCTTAGGCAACGATTTTGATGAGTGAAACAATTTAACAATATACCTCTTTTGTGGCCAACCTTGTGAGATCTGTGAACCTTGCTTGAACCCTACTGAACCTTATCCTTTTCTTGGAAGAAACTTAAAATATAATTGTGACCTCTTTTTATCCATTTACCCATAACTTTCATGAAGTGTTGTTTGTGTGAATAGCCAACTTAGGCTAAAATCCTAAGTTGGGGTGTGGTGAAAAGAGAAGGAAAATCAAGAAGTGTGAGAAATCCCCCTTCGAGTAATGGTTTTGAAAAAGACGGAACCCCTCCATATAAAAAAAAAGAATGAAAAAGTTGTGAAATAAAGTGATGACAATTGCAAAAGAAATGGGGTGTCTGGTAATTCATATGAAGTTGAATAATGGGGTGGATTATGAACATGTTTGAAATGATAAAGAAAAGGAGTAAAGTGATGTTCAGGCCACACTTCATGAAGGTAGAAGCCATTGAGCCTAAATGACCATACCTTGACACTCAACCCCATTACAAGCCATGAGAAGACCTTTATGATCTAGAGTGAGCTGAAGCAAATGTTGACTGGAAAATAAGGGCAAACCTAGGGGTGGAGTCATGCATGTGTTCATTTTTGTGAGTGTGAGAGTTGTATGGGATTTCAGAACTTTAAATTATTGAGAAATAGTGTGTGAATATGGAATCATCTTTGTTGTTAGGGCATTTGAGTAACTTTGTTGAGCTTGAACTTGCATTTGAAGCAAGTATTGTTAATTTGAGTATCTTTGGTAATGGCGAGTCACAATTTGAATCTTTGAGTGCACAATTGATCATTGCATGAGTAAATTGAACCTTGTTATGTGCATTCATGTTGAGTCTTATGCAACACTTTTTGAGATATCCTTTTTGAACTGCTGCACTTGAGTTTTACTTGAGGACAAGCAAAAGTTTAAGTTGGGGGTGTTGATGAGTCCGAAATTTGGACTCATCTAGGGCTTTGTTTATATAGATTTAGTGTCCTCAAATGCCTAATTTATGCTATAAACTGATGTTAATACCTTGATTTTTAGGTAATGGATTGAGAAGCAAAGCAAGTACACTAGTAGGCAAAAAGGAACAAAACAAACTAAAGAAGTGATGAAAGGCGAGATTGATGATCGCCAAGAGCACTCGGCGTGTCGCCGAGTGGCTACTTTCACCGCCTAAAGTTCCAGTGTTCCAGCCCTGAGGGAAAAATCCAAGTCGGCGACATGAAAGGGGCAGTTGGTGAATCGCCGAGCAGTTCTGTGATGCCAAGTGTGACCGTCCAAAGTTACAGGACTTGAGGATGCTGAGGGATTATGCAAAAAGGCGATAAAAGAGAGCATTGGGTGGTTCGTCGAACCACTTAGCGAGCTCGACTTACCTCACCTAATGGACTTTCATGGCTTATTTTTGGCGACTATAAATTAGATTTTAAACAGTTAATTTAATATCAAATTTTGAATCAATTTAGTTTAGAATAGTTTTATGTTGAGTCTCTTAGTAGACTTGAAGGTTTTGAGACTAAATTTGGAGATTTTGCAAGTGGGTTTCAAATTTTCTTCGAATTGGAGCATTGTAAAGATTGAATTACTCTTACCCAGTTGATGGCTAATAGATTTGGTAACAGTTTTTATCTTTTTATGATGTTCGGCTAAAACTCTAATTCTTGGGGTGTGATCATGTGATTATGGGTTGAATTAGTTTATGGGTATTGTTAATTACTAGTTTAAATGCTATATTGAAGTGGTCTTGATCATTAGTTGTGGTTTAATTTATGAATTGTAGTTAAAAATGCAGTTCTGTGTTAGTATTCTTAGCTTGTTCGAGAGAGAGGTTTTAGAACTAAAATTATTGATTAATGATTTGTAGGAATTGGGTTTATTTGGGTTCAGCTCGAGAGAGTGAATCCTAAACCTAATCCTACCCTCCTTGCTGGATAGAAAAGATGTATTAAGGTTATGGGCTGTTCTTAATTGCTATGCTTGTTGATGTTCGAGAGAAATCATTTAAAGCGGAATAGTTGTTCGAGAGAAAGCTATTTCAATTATAGTCTAGCGTACCCATTGAAATTTATCTCTTTACTAGTAGTTTAAATTACCTATAAATCGAAATTTGCCTATAATCGATCACATCCCGAGAATTCCTCTCCTTATTGTTATTTCATATTATTTGTGACTGCATTGTAGTTTATAATTGCAAACCAAAAACCCCCCATTTGACATATGATGTCACCCCTTTTGACATGTTTCATTTGTTTTCCGATAATATCTATTCTTCTAACTAATTAGATCACATCTGTACTTCTTAATTGAATTTGAACATGTACCGCTCCCTGTGGGATTCGACCCCAATTCATATTTTGGGTTTTATACTGCTTAACGATAGTTTACACCTAGAATTGGATGAGGTGTGTTTGAAACGTTAATCAATGCATTGCACAAGTAGACTTTGAGGGTACTTATGGTATGTTTCTCTTATGATATGATGATCTATGTAATGAACATGCTTATGACTTATGTTTTCCATTATCTTCAAAATGATGCTTTAACTTAGTAAATTGCATGCATTCAACTAAAAATGTCCCTTTCAGCATGTTTTCAAGGTTTTTATGCATGGCTATCATACTTGGTGCAGTTTTGTACTAACCCATATTTTCTTATACTTTTCCCAAGTGTAGGGTTCGATTCTTAAAGCGGTCATCATTTGGTTCAAGCTTGGATTCGACTATTCTCCTAGCTTGTGGTGAGTCCTCATGATTCGAGGACGGGTGTTTCATTTGTAGTTTCATTTCGAGTATTTCATTTTCGGACTATGTTGTATGGGTTGTGTCCCTTTTCATTGGAACTATTGTAATATATGACTATAATGAGACAAGTCTAGACTTCCGCTTTCCTTTATTAAAATTTTGGACTTGAAATGCGTTTTCTTCTCTTTATTGTTCTATGCTTATGTTATGATATGCTAAGTGGGTTACATAGTGCCTTTCAGGATTCTATGTGCCTTGTTACATCTAGGGGGTACCCCTGGGTCGTGACAAGGTAGTAGGCTCCTCAAGCTGCCCTAAAATATCCCCTCCACACGAGAGCCTTGACGGCTCGTGGTGATCACCACAGATCATGGTGCCACTCGTGGAGGTGAGGCAGCATGCCTCCAAGTCTTCCCCAAGAGAGGACCCTCCCCACGAGCCACTGGACGGCTCGTGAAGGCCACCGCGGGTTGTGGGAGGGGTCGTGGTCTTAAGTTATCATTAAGGGGGTTGAGGGTGGAAAGTGAGGCCACTGGTCAAGGGACCACGGGCACCATGAAGGGCCGTGTGACCCTTGATGGTCCGTGGTGCCTTATGTGAAGGATGAGGCAGACCACTATAGCGAGGGGTTAATTGGTCTTTTACGGTTTTAATCCAATTAAAGTGAGGTTGTTTTGCCTAAGTCTAGGACCACTATATAAGTATTTTTAACCCCAAAACTCACTCATTCAACTCATTATTTCCAAAACCCAATACAAATCCCCTAAGTTCTTCCTCTCAAATATTTCTCTCTCTAGAAACTAGAAGAAGAAGAATATGGAAGTTCAAGCTAAGATCAAGGTCAAGGCTTAATTCCTCCATTAAAGCTTAGCATTGGGCTTTGTTGTTAAGGTATAGTAGCTTTCATCCATGGATACCTTTCATCCATGGAGTTCCCTCAAAATCTACAATTTCAAAAAGATAGAAATCCCCAATTATTAGGGTTTGATTCAAAAACCATGGGTTCCTTTCAAACTTGATTTAAATGATTGATTGAGTTATATTAAGCATTAATTGATGATTTCCTATTATTTTTATGATGTTTCCCCATGAACCCATGTAATTCTCATATTTCTCAAAGTTGATGATATGATGTGGGTCTTTGTTGATGAAATAGGAATTTTATGAATTAATGCATGAAGTGATAGAATCACATGAATTATAATGAAATCCATGTATAATGCTTAAATTCTAGATGTGATGATTGAAAGTAGGTTTTGAACCTCAAGGAGGTAAAGTTTGAGATTATGCATTTTTTATGAAATCTATGCAATTGTCTTAATGATGCTTTGAGAGTAAAGTATCCATAATGTCGTTGTTGTTTTATTGTTGAAAGGGCATTCTCATAAAACACATTGAGTATGATGTGAAAGGGTTTCTCACATAATGAAGATTCTAAGGTTGAAAGGCTTTCTCACCTAATAGAATCTAAAAGCAAGTAATCATGGACGGTGAAAGGTTTCCTCACGCATGGTCTAAAGAGCTATTCTAGTGATCTAACTTGAATCGGTAGGCCAAGGGCACCCTTTCATGAGTAATGAATGTAAGATAGAAATAACTACTCTGTGGGATTTAATGCTTAGCACTGAGTGGATATTGTATTGAGATGGAAGCTCTCCCGTAGTGAGGCCAGGTTTCTAGAAGCAATCTCTTGAGATGGAAGCTCCTCCGTAGAAAGGTAGGGTTTCTAGAAGCAATCTCTTTATCCCATAAAATGCGTGCCTCGCATGATAATTAGCTAGTGGATCCACCTAAGCTAAGATTTACCAGTTCTACCTTAGGCAAGTAGACCAACCCTTTTTGGTGTGGGAGTCACCAGATTCCATGTTAAAGCTCACATGGTCTCATGTCGGTTAAGTCTTATTCCCACAAAAACAACATGAATAATGAATTATGGTTACTCAAGAATTTTTGTATATGAGTTCAAAGGTTTTAAATATGATGATGATTTATATTGCCTATGTTTTATGACATATGATTTCTAACCTCGTATATTATGTTTAACTTGGTAAATTGTATTCTTTGAAATGAAATGTCCCTTTTAGCATGTTTTAAATGTTGTTAAGCATAGTTATCATACTTGCTGGACTTTTGTACTAACGCATACTCTTGCCTACATTTTTCCCAAATGTAGGGTTCGATACTCAAATTTTGTAGCTAGAGCTTGGATTTGATTGTTTTCCTGAGCTTGGTGAGTCCTCATGGTTCGAGGACGGATTTTCCTACGTTTATTTTCTTTCATGTACTTTCCCTTTTGGACATGTTGTATGGGCTAGGCCCAATTTCATTCGCTATTGTAATATATGGCTATGATGAGACAAAGTGTCTAAACTTCCGCTTTCTTTTATGAAAAACTTTATAGACTTTAAATGTGTTTTTCTCTTATTGTTCTATTGCTTATGTTATGAGGACTAAGTGGCTTGTATGGAGTCCTTCGGGGTTCTATATGCCTTGTTACATCTAGGGGGTACCTGTAGGTCGTGACAGAGGATACTGTACTTTTATTTTGGTGGGGTGGGAGCCCTTGTGCCAATATTCTCCTTTTTGATTTGTATTTTGTTATTTTCAGTTTTGGATAATTGTAGTATCTTAGTTTTGTTTATATTATAGTGTTTCAATTGGTTTTGTTTATCTCTTGTTGTCTCTTTTGTTTTTACTCAAATTTGCAACGACCCCATGAGTTTTGAAAATCATGAAATGCTTGAGTTTTCATTGATAATAATGTGATCTCCAGTCGATGCTCGAAATAGATTTATTGGAGTGGGTAATTAGTATGATACTAGCAATTTAGGTTTGATATCTGTAACTTTCTTGAAAATAGAGGTTATGGGTAGGATCTATTTGCCCTATTTCTACATCGAAAGAGAGAAAAGAATAAGGTATTGGGTTGTTTAGTATAGCACATAGATGAGACCGAAAGGAGATTCTATGAAATGATGCTATAAGATCAAAAGAAGAATAGTTTCATTGAAGGCTCATCCTATCAGAGTCAAGTCTGCTATTCCAGTCTACAAGGACCTAGACTGTTGGAATTAGCGTCGGAGACATGATGAAACTACAAGGGTGAAGGGTCTAAGGCATCACTAGTCTATCCTAGACTAAGGCTGAACATGCTTCAGAAAACACACAATAATACAATTAAATCCCGTAGTATGCTGCAACACAAATACAAACCCCGACTAACATGGTACTACCCTCAACCAGAAGCTAATCAATCTTAAAATATGGTTTCTAAAGACAAAAATAGGTATAAGTAGGTACCCACCTCCAACTGACATTATTCATTATGAATTTACACGTTTATTCTCAATCTAAATAGAAAGAAAGACGTTGCCTATCTGTAGGCCGATCGCACACGCTTCAAATCACAGGGCCAGAGCCTTTCATTTCCGAATGGCCTCCGAACGTTGCCACACTATTAAAAACAGAATCACAACGTATGTACGATTGTTAAGAAACTAAAAAAACATAAAATGGAGACAAACCAATTATAGATTCAAACGGGAATTGTGGGACCTATGGAGTAATTTCCGGAATTGACTCCCTCAAGAGGTCCTAAACTACGCCCAAACTTGTTTTCCAAAATTAGACACAATCTGAGGCCCGAAAATAGCCAACACAATTGCATAAAGTTAATCACAAGAGCTCAAGCTATGGCAAAAAATTTAGGAGAGAATTTACATCAAATGGGGGATCACCAACACAATCCAATCACTCGACCACACAACCTCAATAAACACGGACGCGTGGGTCTTCGAATCACTCAATTCCGCAAAGAAACAACCAAGAAAACACCATTTGAAGCTTAATTCAATGAGCCGATCACGTATGTTTTTATTTATAAAAATATACCTCAGTTCTTCATCGCGGTCGCGAGAAGGAGGGTGGCAATTCCGACGCATTAAGATATGACCATCATGATCGCGGAGACCCTACCTCACAATTCAGATGATCAAGGAAGGTCAACCCTTCATCACGGTAGCGATAATGGATTACTTGGTCGCAAAGCATTAAGTCCTAGGCCATTGCAAAGTGACTAAGGGGAATACGAACGTGGAGAGCAACTTGACCTACACCAGCTGAATTTTGGCAAGTTCCAAAATCCTGGCGAGGCATTCCAAATTCATTGAGAACCTCGTAGATGCAAACGAGATATGCAACCCCACCAAATTTGATATTTTAGACTCAATGGAGCAGTCAAAATTCCCATACGATGTCTTCTTGGCAAAAAGTGGGGCCCTCACCCAAACTCCATTTTAAGCAAAAATCCACAAGGTGGATGAGAATTGGCCCAAAATCCTCGCGATCCAAACGAAAGGTCATTCTAGACCAAACTCAACATTTTGAAGCTAACCGCGTTGACAAAATTCTCAGTTGAGGTTGTTTACTTTGAATGTTGACTAAAGTCAAATTTAGGCCTTCACTTGAAAGTTAAAATGCCTAATCATATAGAGTTGTACTAAAGGCCTCGGGAGTCGTTCCGACCGTGCTACTACCCTAAAATTACATTCCAAAGTGTTTTGAATTATCAAAATTAGATTATGAGGTCATCTTCTTGAAGTTTGGTAAAACTAACCGTTCAACGTTCAAAATCTCCAAAACAGTAAAACTCGCACAAAAACTATACGAACAACTAGGTGATAAAACTGTCAGTCCCAGCAAGTCATAAATGACTTGGGGTCGCCATAGGAAAGCTCTAAACAATGAACAGGAGGCATAAACACATAAATGACCTATAGGTCATTACAATATCCACTACTAAAAAGGACTTTTGTGTGCGAAAGTAAGAGTCAAAAAGTACTTGAAGGCTCAAACAAGCAAGGAAACTGCTCAAGTATATCATGCTTGGTCTCCCAGCTAGCTTCTTTAACTGGACGATACCTTTAACGGACCTTAACCATAGGAATTATTCTGGAACGCAACCACTATACATCTCTGACAAGTATGTCAACTTGGTCCTCCACAAAGGTCAGGCGATCATTCAACTCTACTGCATCATAGTGAAACACATGGAACTCGTCAGGAACATACCGGTGCAACATCTAAACATGAAAGACTGGGTGGATAGCTGAGAACATCGGAAGTAAATCTAACTCATAAGCAACCTCTCCAACTGTCCGAAGGATCTAAAAAGGCCTAATATACCTAGGGCTAAGCTTGACCCTCCTCCTAAATCTCATCACGCCCTTCATGGGCGACACACAAAGGAAAACTCTATCACCAAGTGAAAACCTCAAAGGCCGTCGCCTATGATCAGCATGACTTATGTGCCTAATCTAAACTGTTTGAAGTCTGTCCTGAATCACTCTCACATGCTCCAAAGCCTCCTTAATCAAGTGTGTAACCCGCGGTCTATGCTCTGTAGTCTCAAACCAACCAACTAGGGAGCAACAAGACCTAATATATAAGGCCTCAAACGGGGCCATCGAAATTCTAGAATTGTAGTTGTTATACGTAAACTCCACCAAAGGTGAGAACTAGTCTTACTGACCTCCAAACTCTAAGACACAAGCCCGTAACATGTCCTCAAGACCTGAATAATATGCTCTGACTGCAATTTGTGGGTAAAAGATGTGCAAATTAAGATCAACGCAAGTGCCCAAGTCAACCTGAAAAGTCCTATTGAAGCTAGAAGTACTATGAGCACCCCAATATATTGAAACTGACACACCATATAGATGGATCACTTCCCGAATGAAGACTGAATAGGGAGGACGTGTGCTGATTTGGTCAATTAATCAATGATGACCCAAATGCTGTCAACACCTAAAGAAGTCAAACCTGCCACATAGTCTATAGTGATATAATCCCACTTCCACTCTGTAATGGGTAATCTTTAAAACTTCCCACCAGGTCTCAAGACTACAAGATAAAGGTAAAATTGTGACAGACAAATCATTCACAAATCAGTGATTGTGACAGATTTGTGACGGAAACTCGGACGTCCCAAAATCCTTGGTCATAAATTCATTGTGATGAATTTTAGGTCCGTCACAAACTTTTGTGACGAAATTGTGATAGACATGTTTGTGACAATATAGAGTCCTGCATTTGGCTTAGATTCTATCACAAAATTGAGAGCGATTTTTGACTAATTCTTCCGTCACAAAATAGTGACAGAATAGTTTTCATGACAAATTTCTAAATCTCTTCACGACATTTGTGACGGAATATTTCTTCACAAATAAACTGTGACATAATATTTTGTCACAAATTGACTCTCTTATAGCTATATTACTGACAAATTGAGGGTATATTGACAGTTCTCACAAATTTAATTTGACTTTTAAACTCAATAAATGATAATTAAACAATACTTTTGAGATTAATAATATTATTCAATATATACTATAAATTAGGTTAAAGCATAAAAATAATTTACCACCAAAACATAATATTAAATTTAACAATGCAAAAGAGTGAAGTTAGAAGATGCAAAAGAATAACTTCAATAACCATAAGTCTACATTTATTAAGAACTTACAAAGCATCCAAGTTTCAACTAACAAAATAACACTTAGAGAATCCAAGTAACTAAAGAGAAATATGTTAAAACACTTGAGCATTTGGTGAGTCCCTATAAAGGGGAGTAGGATCACCAGATGAACAAGAAAATAATCCCATCTCGCTCATCACTCCTCCATAGACTTAATCAATCACCATTTGTTGCACCCCTGCCTTCTACACGCCTCTACACGCTCTTAAAGAATCCGTTCTTGTTTTTTTCTCATACGCAACACTTCTTCCTCAAGAAGTTTGATGCTCTCTTCAGCAGCACATTGTTTCTATAACAACACACTGACATATGGGCTAACACCAATGACAGTATCATTAGATGCGTTTCTGAACAATCAGTAAAGTCATGCTAAAAATATTAGTGTGTGAAGCAAATCATATTCATTACTTGACCTTATGTGTGAAATCACACCAGTATATGCATCTCCTACATATTGGTAAATTAAAAAGCAACATAAAAGAACATTTACCCTTTCATACCTTTCAGAAGAATTCAAGATGCTTGGAATAATGGCACTTCTTCAAGTCAAGAATGTACCAATTCAACACTATTTTAATTTTGGGAACAACTATCTGGGAGAATCTATATAATATACTAGTAATCCAATTAATTAAAAGGTTGCAATGATTATATACCTTTTAAATGGGCTAAGAAATAGGATAACATAGAATCATCAAAATATGAACAAGCAAAACAATGTTAGGGCCTATTGCAAGTCCATATCTGGTGCATATTGCTTGAGAATAACCTTAAAAAAAATATAGCAATAGGGTAAAAGGATATTGATAGATCTTAAATGGTGAGATCAAACTTCAAGTACAATTTACCTCTCTAAAAAAATAAAATGAAAGTTATTGATGATCTTAAGGCCATATATTGGTTGAAAACCTTATCCAAGTGTGGAGGCAGGGCAAGAAAATTGCAACAGGAAAAAGAACGAAGAAAGTATTTGAGATCTAAATAAATTATGTAAAGACAAAGCATCATATTTGATCTAGTTAATGGGTCCATCCTTTGTTTAATTACTCCACCTACTCTCTTAAGATTCATTTCTAGTTGGTAATGCTCCCTTTTTATACTTGGTAAGGTGAACGAGAAAGATATTTTATCTCCATTGCAACAACATTACTCAGAAAAAGTGTCACAAGATTACCTATGGCGTGTCTTCCTACACCACCACCCTCACAAATTCATTACTAAAACATAGGAATATTTAGAACACTGCAAATATACACTAACCATGATCAAAATAGGATCCGTCATCTACAAAGTACTCAAAGATATTCTAATTAAAAATCATCCACAAGCAAAATACGAACAAAATAAAAAGATCAACTAATATAAGCCAACCAGAAGACCACAATTAAATTCACTGGATAAAAGTAACCCATGAAGGAGATAAAAAGGGGAGAAATTTGGAGGAAAATGGACCTTCTAAAACATGATCTTCGAGACCAAGCTATACTACGAACCCTTCCCTTTCGATAACATAGAGTAATTTTGAGCTTAAAAATATTCTTGATACACTCGAGGCCTTGGAATATGATTGTCAACAAGTATCTATTTGGAAGGCTCTTGCCATAATACTTGCTTGAATTGGTTATTTGCCGGGTGCAATATCAGTTTTCTCAATTACTTTGGACTCATCTTTATCTTTTATACTATTTGAGAAAGCTTTGTAGTTTCTGATGGGGAAATAGTATTTATTTATAGTCCATCTTATCAGTTGAGGGATACAACTGCAAATTTAGTGGAAGAATGTGACACTTCCTGATCAAGAAACAAAATAAGAAAGTTGGGGATAGACGTTCCCATGCTACTAATTTATTTATTTGTGTTGAATTGTCCATTCAGACTGTATTGCACAAGATGAGGTTTCCACTACTGTCAAGAAAATCACTGATTGTCGAATAAAAGAGGTAGTTGCATATAGTGGTTAGGATACTAATTATTAAGACTACACATAACAATACAAGTTTTAGCGTTCTTGCTTTAGTTTGTACATCGCCGAGCATTTATCAGAGGCAAAAAAGACTGAAGATAGATTATGTGAAGCTTATTTTCCCTAAAGAATATTGTGCAATAATTAGAGAAAATGAGTCAACTGACTCATTTATTGAGTTTGAATCTTTGCAATATGAGATTTATACTTACTACATATTCACTTTAGCATAATTATATGTCATATATAACAATGTTCAGATGGAAGGAAATTATGATCCACTTATCATTTCAAAGGTACTGCGGGATAATTTCTTGTCCTCCAATAAATATTTGATGATGATGGAGGGTAATATGAAACTTTTGTGCACTAAAAGCTATGCTATAGAATCTCGAGATCATCCGGCTTGTTGGGACTGCATTATGTTTTCTGGTGAAATAGAGCCAGCGGTTGTAAGTGTTTTCGTGATTGCTATTTCATGTTAAATAACAAAGTAGCAGGTTAATAGGCAATTGAACAAGCTAATAGGAACTATAGTGTTTATATAGCTAGTTTTATATAGTGTGAGTAGGGTTATGCGAATAATGTTGAAAAGTATTTATATACTCATTCCCTTTTCTGGTTCTCCCTCCAGAACATGTGAGTAAAGATGACAATGAATTAGGTTTGAGATTGTGGTTTATTCAGGTTTATTATCATTATAATCATCGTATTTAACTTAAACACAAGTACAACTTTGTCAAAATGTTCAATCAAATCAAAACTTAAAGGAAGTGTAAAAGTTGCAAGCCTAAAACTTAATACAAATAAGAAACAAATCCCCAAATCTAGGAGGAAGAGGATGGCACAGAAAGTTATAGCAAGAGAGAAAAAGATGTACTTACTTCTCGATTTCTCCGGATCTCGCAACAGTGAGCGTGTTGAACAAGAACAAAAGTAAAACCTTAAAGTCTAGTTCATCGAGCAAGAAACACCATCATCAATTTTTGGTTGAAAGAGAGGGAAGCTGATGAGTCTCCTCTCTCTCTAAAGAAGAAGGGTTTTCACAAAGTGAAGCCAACGGGTGATTTTGTGAAATGTACCGAGGTTTGGGTGGGAAAACTGAAAAATCCTCAAAAAATTTGGTGGCGAATCTAAGAAGTTGTCTAATTTTAGGTTTATCATGGAAATAAATTTGTCACAAAATTACATATTTATTAATTAGTTATATTTTTATTATATTGTGACGGAATTCTCAATCTGTCACAATTTTAGTCACACATTTGTGACAGAGTTATTTATTTTTCCTCACCCGCCTTAATTTTGTGACGAAAATATGTCCATCACAAAATTATAGTATAAAATTTGTTACAAATTTGTCACAAATCCTCTGCTCTCAATTTTTTTATGGGACAAAAATATTTTATTTTTTAAAAGTTTATGCAAGGTTGATTCGTCACAAATTCGTGAAAATTCTGTCACAATTTGTGACAAACTGCTCTGTCTCAAAAATTCTGTCACAATCTTAGCATCTTCTTGTAGTTAAGTGCTCGGCCTTAACCTGCTACTAGCTATGACTTCAAGATACATAATCAACAATGTCTCTCCTTATACCGCTCCAACAATACTGCTGCCTCAAATCACGATACATCTTGACGGTGCCCAGATGGATAGAGTATCTAGAATCATAGGTCTCATGAAGCATCAACTAAATTAAACCCCACACTCTCGGGACATAAATTTCGCCTACAAACCTCTAAACCCCATATGAATCTAAGGTTACCGAATTAGCATCACCTGCTAACCTTCGGTCTAAAAGTGCAACCAAGGCCTTCTCCTCAAACTAACGTCTACGAATCTGACCAAGTAGAGAGAAGTGAACCCTCACATAAGCTAAAACATGCCTAGAATCTAATACATCCAACCGTACCATCTAATTAGAAAAGGACTGAATTTCCAAAGCTAACAGTCACTCTACATTAGATAAGAAGGCTCTACTACCCATACTCATTGCCTTTTGACTCAAGGCATCTACTACTACATTCGCTTCGCCCAGATTGTAGAGAATGTAAAGGTCACATTCTTTCAAAAGCTCAATCAAGCGACGTTGCCTCGAATTTATATCCCTCTGGCTCATAATGTACCGAAGACTCATGTGATTAGGGTATATCTCAAAGTGAACCCCATACATTTAATGCCTCAAGATCTTAAGCACAAAAACTACCACCGCCAACTCCAAGTCATTGGTGGGGTAGTTGCACTCATGTAGCCTAAGCTACCTCGATCCATAAGCAATGACCCGACCTAGTTGCATCAAAACACAACCCAAAAAAATTCTGGATATATCACAATAGGCCGTGAAGTGCTTGCCCTCAACCGGAAGAGTCAATATAGGAGTAGTAGTCAGCAACTTCTTGAGCTCCTAAAAAGTGAACTCACACTCCTCAAACTACTCAAAAGGCACATCAGGGTAACTCAACCTGGTCAGAGATGCTGCTATGGTGCAAAAACCTTCCACAAACAATCTGTAGCCTGCCAAATCGACGAAGCTTCGAACCTTAGTAACTGAAGTGGTCCTAGAACAATCTCGAATAGCCTCAATCTTTGCCAGATCTACCATGATGCCATTCTTGGACACCACGTGCCCCAAGAATGCTATATACTCAAGCCAAAATTCGCACTTTGAGAACTTGACATAAAATCGATGATCCTCAATGGCTGGTGATAACTACTCATATGCTCCGAGTATACCAGAATGTTATCCATGAACCCAATGACAAATAAATCAAGATATAGCCTAAACACCCGCGTCATCAAATCCATAAAGGTGGTAGGAGAATTAGTCAACCTAAAAGACGTCACTAGGAACTCATAGTGCCTATATCAAATCCTAAATATAATCTTAGGGATGCCTACTGCCTTATTCCTTAGTTGATGGTACCCATACCTAAGATATATCTTGAAAAACACGGTGGCACCCTGAAGCTAGTCGAATAGATCATCAATCCTAGACATGGGGTCACCATTTTTAATCGTCACCTTATTCAATTGCCTATAATCAATACACATGCACATTGAACCATTCAGTTTCTTCACAAATAGGACGGGAGTGCCCAAATGGGAAAACTAGGCCTGATGAACCCTTTACCCAGGAGGTCATGAAGCTAAACACTGAGCTCCTTGAGCTCTGCGAGAGCCATTTGATATAGAAGTATAGAAATAGGCCGAGTACTCGACTCAAGCTCAATGGGAAAGTCAATATCACGCTCTGGTGGTAGTCTAGGTAGGTCATTAAGAAACACACCTACAAAATCACGGACAACTATAATTGACTCCAAATGAGGGACCTCCCTACTCACATCATACACATAGGCTATTTGGAAATACATCCTCTAGACACTAGCCTCCGAACTTGAATGAAAGAGATAACTCCAACGAGTGCACTAGTAACGAAGCCCTACCACACCACCGGGGGAATACCAGGCATGGCTAAGGTAACAGTCTTAGATAAACAATCTAAAATCACACGATAAGGGGATAACCAGTTCAGGTGTAGAATCACATCAAATTCAAGCATGTCTAACAATATAACATTAGTCCAGGTGTCACGCCATTGATAGTAACTAAGAAATATCGAAACACCTGATCCACGAATAAAAACTCACCTACGGGGGTCGACACACCCAATGGAGCTGCTATAGGCTTTGAACTCATAACCATACAAGAATCATAATAAACAAACACATAACAATAGGTAGAACCTGGGTCAAATAAAGCCAAGGTGGACTAATGGCATAAAATAATCGTACACGTGATCACATCGTGATGCCTCAGCCTCCGCCATCAGTAGAGCTGCATAAAATTTGCCTTGTCCACCTCTGCCCACGTCATCAGTCATACCACCTGACCTACCTGTCTGGGGAGCACCCTAGTTACCCTATTTTTTACTGCGAGGGTCCTGACCCTTACCTCAACCCCTAGCCAGAGGAGTTACTGGTGGAGTTGGTAGTGTTGGAAGGGCTACCTGTGGAGTTGAAGCAAACCGTATTCGGAAGGGACAATCTTTGGACCAATGATCAAGCTCCCCACACTCAAAGCAACCAGAAGATCACCTAACCCTAGAAGAGCGACCACCACGGCTTGTAGCACTAGTCCCCCCATGACTCTAGATAGTGGTAACCTTACTCTGTTTGATCCTGCTGATCTATTGTTGGTGCAGGTGTCGGTACTAGTGGTGGTGCTGGGGCAAGTACTAGTAATAGTGCTTGTGATGGAGAATGTGCTCTTACTGGTATTGGGGCCTAATGCATGCCACCCAACACATTCAGAAGTTGTACATTGGTTACCTGAAGATCTGGCATCATAGACGGTTTGGGTAGTGGGTGAGCTAGTCCCTAGCCGACAAGCTGCTCCAGAACCTGAACTACTAGAGAGTCTGTTGCTGGCTCTGGACCCCGCTCTCTATCTGAGGGTGGTACTGCACCCCTACAAGGTAAGGCAGGTCGACCCATACCCCGAGCCGTTGCACAGAACGTATGAGTCATCATGTGAAAAGAGTGAAAGGAGTGAGATTCTAAGCAACTAATATGCACACGCTACATGAAAGTGATACGAAAAGAGAAGGATTCCTAAATACACCTTGTAGCCTCCAAAAGATAGGATACAAAGGTCTCCACACTAATTCGTAGGACTCTACTAGGTATTAGCTCTCTACAAGTGAGACCAGTGAACCTGGGGCTTTTATACCAACTTGACACAAATCGACTTCCTGATTCATGATGGCACCTACTGAAATCCACTAGTAGGTATGCTGACCCATACCTAGAATGACAAGTAGTGAGTACAAGGGTAGAACTAAAGAGAAAATAACACTAACAATAAGGTAATATAGAAATAGAAAGAAAACCAAAAATTATAAACAATAGATCCCCTCCCAAAACCTAGAAGTCACAAGTAAATAGTTGTCTAACATGAAAAAGAACAGGTCCCAAAAGTGGACCATAACAAGTCTTCTCAAAGGCAAAAGACAAGCTAACACACACACACATACACACACACAGATATATATATATATATATATATATATATATAT
>NW_006238960.1:421691-436271 GCF_000226075.1 Solanum tuberosum
ATAAATATATATATATATATATATATTTAGATGGAGACATACTGATCTAGGATGCCAAATGCTCACTCTCTTCTCCGATATCCACAAGTTGCAAAAGACTGCACAAATGATCACCGCTAGTAACTGGTACTAGGAGCTGTATTATGAAAAGATACAGTGTAGCATAACTACCAAGCAAGGTACGTAATAGGCATCATAGGTCGACTAAGCAATAAAGATAAAAACAAATAGATAAGAGTGAATCTACAAACACATAGAGGGCAAAGTGGGAAAGAAGGAAAGCACAAAAGAATATAGAAAGTAAATCTAAGTACTGCTAAGCTAAAACTAATTGGACCCCTATAATCCCATAAGGTACATTTGTGCGCAAGTTTAAATAAAAACCCAAGCGAACCCCCATAGGCCTGACTAGTACACATAATAGCTAAGACTATAAAGATAAAGTATCCAGTCCCAAGTCCAATAAGAGTCAACCGAGCCTCAAACCCAAAGTGATAATATCCCAAATAACTAATGACCTCAAACCATAGAACAACAATCTCAGGATGGAAATAATGACCTAGAACCATAGAACTTCATCCTCAAACTGGGGATAATGGCCTCAAACCAGATATAGTCACCATAACCCAATAACTCATAACCCCGCAAGTAGGAGTTCTAGGGCATATCTACTCCACAGAGAATTCCAATGTCAAACTAAGTGTCACGACCCGAGCCTATACCCCGAAAGTGATACGGCATACAAGACTCTGAAAATTAGCCTCATAGCATTCATGAACATAAGAACATAGGAAAATAGAGCGGAATTTAAAACTTTTCTTTACAATCGAAATCATTTTCATAAAAGCAAGCGGAAGTCTTTCTATACTTTGTCTCAAACCATCTAGAAACATAAGACTTAAAACATTATGACACAACCCATACAAAAGATCTAAAACATAAAATAAAATACATACAAGGAAAGGGGTGGGTTTTTCCTCGAAACTATAAGGACTCACTAAGTCTTCAACTCCAATCTCCTTAGAAACCTATCTTCCAAGTATAGGACATTAAATCTCCAAACCCTACACTTTGGTAGACAATGAAGAAATATGGGTTAGCACATTAGATATACTAAGTATGATAGCCATGCAAAAACATGCTTAAAATAGACATTTTATTTGAAAGTCATGCATTTATGCCAATTTTAGAAAACTTAATGAACATAAGTATAAGAGGCATAATATACAAACATAACCAACATACAAGTCATTTCTTCACATTAAAACATAATCTACCATATAAAACATTTAACTACAGTAAACTTTCCCCTCAGGTAACCCCAAGCTATACTATGTGCAATGTATGAATAGCGTCCCATACAACCATCCACACTAAGTACCACATCAAGGCCACCAAAAGTGCACTTACCATTCGTCCTTTCCATCTTTACACAATACTCATACATAAGAGACATAAACATTTCATAAGTCATGACAAGGAAGTAACTCATAATACCATCCAAGTATAGCATGCAACATCACATTAGGCATATAAGTCAACATTCTTCATTAGCTTTATTAAGAGCACTTTCATTCATTAGTCATTTAGATATTAGAGAACTCACTATGACCCTCTCAAAGCCTACTCGTGCAATGCATGGATAACATCCAATACTACTACCCACACTTCATAGAACTTCTCAAGAAACCATAATACACATCTCACATGATGGGAATAAGCATTAACGGACATAAACCATGAGAGCTAAATCATGGAATCCGGTGTCATATAGCCCGACACCGTAAAAAGGTGGTCTACTTGCCTAAGGTAGGGCTGATAACATTTTAGCTTAGGTAGAAACCACTAGCTAATATCCTATGTGGGCACATAGTTATGCGATATGAAGATGTTCATTGGAACCCTAGCCTAACAGTGGGAGAGTTTCAATCTTACCATATCCATTCGGTGCTTAGCCTCCATTCCAATAGAGTATTTCATTTTCATTAACATTATTGTACTTGAGAGGGCCACCAATATTAGGCCTACCGACCCAAAGCACATTACACAAGAAAGGGCCACCACCATTAAGTCTACCGGTTCAAGGTACATTACGGATAGCTCATTGACTTTCCAAGAAGGGTGCCATCAACATTCGGTCTACCGATACAACGTTCATCATTTCACACATGAAAGAGCCACCAACATTAGGTCTACTGATTCAAGGTTTATCATCAACATTTATGGAAGGGTGCCATAAGCCTACCGATCCCAAAGTTCATTAACATCATTTATAGAAGGGTACCATAAGCCTACCGATCCCAAGGTTCATTATTAACATGCATGGAATGGAGCCATTAGCCTATCGATCCAAGATACATCATTAGGATAGGTCATAGAACTCATCATGCAAGGGCTACCAACATTGGTCTACCGATTCATGTTCATTAAGTCAAGATACATTCATCGCACAAGAAAATGATGCCTAAGCCTACCAATTCAAAATATATCAATCCACATTACTTTCATTCATTCAAGAAGAGGATGCCAAAGCCTACCAATTCAAGATGTAACAATCAACATTACTTTCATTCATTCAAGAAGATGATGCCTAAGCCTACCAATTCAAGATATAATATCATCATTATAGAAACCCTTCACATTCTATTATTATCTTTCATGAGTGTTTATGAGAATATACTTTTCAATCATAACACAATTACATTCTAAACATGATCATAATACCTTCGTTGAGGTCACATAAATATACTTCATAACATGTTCATACATAGATTCTTCATGAAATTGCCTTCCGAGGCTATCTATCAATCACAACCCAAAAATCTAAGATACTACAATAGATAAGGGAATTAACATGATTCAATAACTAATTCAATGTAAACATAAACAATTCAACATACTTTCATGATTCAATCAATTCCCAATCACAAATCACAACTTAGGATTTTGGGGGAAACATGGGTTCATAGGATAAATCATCTTAATTCACCCTTAAAACATCAATTAAACCACGATTCATCACTTAAATTCCTTTTTTAAATGTTTGGAATTAAACCCATGCATAGATTGAAAACTAGGGTTTTTGGGAAACTTTGGAAACTTGAAATCATCTTTAATATTGGCTTCTTGAAAGAAACTAAGTTAATGATGCAAACTACCATACCTCTTATGGAAGAACTCCACGAAAATCACTTGAGAAAGTTGAAAACTTGACCTTCAAAGCTTGCCTCCTTCTTCTCCAATGGAGGTTTCTAGAGAGAGGATTTTTTGGAGGGGAGGGAAGGTTTATAATTTGGGTTTTTGAAATAATGAATTGAAAAGGTGTTTTAATAATTTAAAAACCCTTAAAATACATTAATAAACCAATAAAAACCGTCCCTTAACTCAATTAACTTAAAAAGGAATTTACTAAACTAACCCCTCACTTGGCCGACTTTGGACAACAAGCAGGTGTCTTCCACGAAACCCCCATCCACAGACCGTGGGTAGGGTCACGGACCATTCTATTGAGTCTTGGTTCGTGGCTGCAACTTGGGTTTTGGGGACTTGACCCACGGAGGCTATCCACGGGGCATGGATGGACCTACGGGGCGTAGGTCCTCATCAGTAGTTCATCCCAAAATTATAGCTTTTTGGTTTATTGGGGTCTTGGGGGTTAGGTTTTAGGGTCCTCCTCAAGGACCCCTAGGGTGGTCCTTGGGGAGTCATACCTTGATGTTTAGCCCCTAAACCCCTCAACCTAAGCTTGGGACAACATTCTACCACATAAAACCCCATTACAACTCAAAAACACAATCGTTAGGCTCTAGTTTCACCTATTCATTTTACGGGTTGTTACACTAAGCCATCATGGAACATCGTCCACCTGAAAGGTATCAATAGAAGGCTTCCAGCCTAGTACTGCTCAATCTACAATCCTTGTGATCTCACAAATGTCACGACCCAAAGTATACCCTAGACATAACATGTCGTATAGAACCCCAAAAGGCCTTGAAAATTCACTTAGCATACATCATACAAGATAATAGAAACAAAGAGAGTTCAAAAGAGCATTCTCATATCATAAAATAGTTTGGCAAAGTTGAATTCTAACATAGTCTCAACAAGACATCTAATATATCAAAAGAATTAGTTGGGACGTAATCCATACACCACGTATAATGTTTGAAAATTGAAATAAAGAAAAGCATACAAAGGTGTCTTGGTCCTCAGAACATGAGGACTAACCAATCTTTGGATCGACAAGGAAGATTAACTAGATACAAGTGTGCGATGTAGGAGCGTCAGACCCTACATTATTGAAACAATGTAGGAACAAGTATGCATTAGTGCATGGAATGTACTAAATATGATAGAAATTCATAAACGATATGAGATCATGCTAAAAGTACCATACATAACAAGCAATGACCAAGCTAAGGCATAAGATAAGATATTAGAAAACACAAGTCATAACCATGGTCAATGTAAGCGTAACATATTAAGACACTTTGTAAGATACTTGAAAGTAACCTAGTTCATTATTATGGGATGTTTAACATTAACAAACATATACCACTTGAGATAAAACATGGAATCTGGTGTATATCCCACACCGAAAAGAGATTTCCTACATTCCAAGGTAAACCATAAACTTCTATATTACGTGGATCCACTAGCTAAGACATCCTACAGGGGCATGTAGTTAGGGATAAGAAGATTAATACTAGAGACCCGGTCTCTACTAACGGGAGAGCCTCCATCTCATTATCCTCTCGGTGCTAAGTAAAATCCCACGAAATATTCATTAATCATATTCATTTCATCATCCATGCTCCTTAAATTTTGATACAAAACAGGTGAGAAAACCTTTTACAATTTCATTGATACCTTCGTCTAAAAGCATCCTTAAATCATACACAACATTCTCATAAAATCACGCATATATTCATATATTCATATTTCATTGTTCATACGCTTCATCACGTGTTCATAATAAAAAAATCATGGATCATGAATGGGTTCATATGAATTCAACTCAAAATCATGTAAATACCTCAAGTCATGCATTAGGAGATATAAAACAACTAATTTTGCATAAGAACACATCCTAATCCAATCCGTGAAGCATCACAATAAACAATGAACCTATCAGAGCCTTCCAGTAAAGTCAACACTAAAGCGGAGGTAAGCCTGCCTTTCTATTCTTGAAAACTCTTCTCACACGCTTCTGACCATAAGAACCTAACCTTCCTTTTGATCAATGCAGTTAATGGAGAGCCAATCAAAGTTGACCCTTCGAGAAACCGTCTATAATATCCGGCCAAGCCCAAGAAACTTCAAATATCCTGTAACACCTCGAAATCAAGAAGGCTAGGAAGGGGCTAAGCAGGCTGTCACCAGCCCAAAGTGAGCTACAAAACCCTTCACGGAACCCTTGATGAGCTGTGAAGGGGACCACAACTCGTTATGATGCTTGTTAGGGGCTTCTAGAACCTGTCCAATATAGTTCCCTTCCTACGAACCATTAGACGGCCCATGGAGAGCATCACGTACCGTTAAGATTGTCATGAAGAAGGTCAGGGCAATAGAGGTCCTCCCCCAGACACTGGTCAAGGACCATGACTGCCATAACGGCTCATGGAAGTCGTTGACGGGGCATGAAGACCACCGTGGCAGTGGTCACATCAATTTCAAGTCAGGGTCTTTTGGGTCTTTTCATAATTATTCTATGCAAATACTATGTCCTTTTACCCTTACCTAGAATTCCTATATAAGTGTTTTAACCCCAGATTTCCCCAATTTAAGTCATTCTTTCTTTTATCCAAAAAAAGAACAAGTCTTCCTCTCCAAAATATTTCTTTCTCTAGAAAGCGTGAAGAAGAAGGAGTCAACCTAGGATTTCAAGTCAAACCTCCAATTTCACCATTGAGGTATGATAGTCTTCATCCATGGTGCCCTTTCCTCCATGGAGTTCCTAAATTCTCCAATTTAAAAAGTTAGAAATTCCCAATTTATTAGGGTTTTTCCTTTTATGTCATGGGTTTCTTTAAATATTGATTTATCTGATTGATTTATGAACTTTTATGCATCCATTGATATAATGTTATAATTTTAAGATGAATCCCCATGAACTCATGATTAACCCATGTTTTCTAGATATTGATGATGGAATTGAAAGTGGGTTTTGAACTATGAAAGATGAATTATGAAATTATGCATGTTCTTATGAAATTGATGAATTATGATGCAAGTTGCTTTGAGAGTAAAGCATATATTATGTTTTTTTTACTTGTTGTGAAAGGATTTCTTACATACTTACTCTAAGCATGAATGTGAAAGGTTTTCTCACATAAAGGATTCTAAGGTTGAAAGGTCTTCTCACTTAAAATAAATCAAGTTAAGGAGCTATTCTAATGAAACCTAGCTTGGATTGGTTACTAAATTGTACCTTTCCATGGATGACACATGACTTAGCTTGGATTGGCAATATGACATGCCCTTCAATAGATGATAAAGATAAGTTAAAAAATTGACTATTCCATGGGATTCACTCTTAGCACCGAGAGGATAATGAGATGGAAGATCTCCCGTTAGTAGATGTTGGGTCTCTAGAAGAAATCTCGTTATTTTATGCCTATGTGCCCCCATAGGATGATTGTCTTAGATATACATTATCTAGTGGATCCATATAAGCTAGAAGTTTATGGTCTTACATTGGCAAGTAGGACAGCCCTTTTTGGTGTGGGTTAGATACCAGATTCCATGTTGATAGCTCACATGGTCTAATATATCGGTTAAAGGTAAATCTCCCATAATAATGAACTAAGGTTACTTCAAAATGTATCTCACATGTGACTTAAGATGATGTCTACTTGTAGTGATTATGTTTTATGACTTATGTCTTCTAGTTCTCTTACATTCATGTTTTAGGTTGGTCATGAAACTTTGTGAAAATGTCCCTTTTAGTATGATTTCAAATCTTTTATGCATGTCTTTCATACTTAGTGCATCTTTATACTAACACATACTATTTCCTATATTTCTTATCAAAATGTAGGGTCCAACGCTCCAGACTCGCACTTTTGTGGATAGGGATCTAGTAGATGAAGTTTGAAGAATCGTGAGTCATCATATATTCAAGGATCGAGCCTTTATTTCACTTTTGTCAGTTCATTTTAGTTTCATACTTTATATACACACTACGTCCCGATTACTTCCTATGTACTAGATGACTATGAGACGATGTTTAAACTTCCACTTCTCTTTATAAATCTTTTATAGGTTCAAACAATTTTTCTTAATTTCTTGATTTCTATAATCTTGTATGATGTATGCTAAGTGGCTTGTGTAGGGCCTCTCGGGGTCTTATACACCATGTTGCACATAGGGGCAACCTTGGGTCGTGACAAACTTAGTAATCAAAGCACAAGGTTTAGAAAGGTCCTAGGAAGTCTCATAACGCACGACGAGTAGAGTCTTGTTCATGTGTGTCAACTGTGCCACACTTACGAATGAGAGGCTAAAACATGTTTAGGAAACTCTACTTCTTACATTACTCTAAATTCATGCAATAGAGTTTAACTCTATAATATCTCTCTCCAAATAATTATCCGATGCTCTACATGATATGGCTACTCAAAGAGCATATACATGAAGGAATATGGGAGAGAATATGGAACGGGCATCATCTCAAGCTCCTCAAGTTCCGGTTGACCCTTTAGCCGAGAAATTGACTAATCCAGACTTAAGGGTTGCTTTTCAAGTGTTAGCTCAAGACATGACTACCCAATCCAATAGGGAGGTTATGGCTCCCATGAAACGAAATGTGGGTACAATGCCATCTAGAATGAGGGTCTTTAATTGAATGAATCCTCTGGAGTTTCATGGTTCTAGGGTTGAGGAAGACCCTCAAGAATTTATTGATGAGATTTAAAAGGTGATGATGATCATGGGAGTGACTGACACTTATCGTGACCAACGACACTAACCTACTGTATGAGTGTCTACAATCATCGATAGTATAATAACCCAAATAAATGTTGGGGTCGTGTACCAAGGGAGTGATTTTGAGAATTGCTAGAAAAATAAAATTTATCTCTAACTAGTTGTAGCCAAAGACATTAACGAACTAAATCATTGTAAAATAAAGTAAAGGGGGTGATACGAAAGTGTCAAATATCGATTTGGGGTTTTTGTTACAAGTAGTAAAAGCAGCAAAACTTAACAAGAGAATCAAGTTTGGGGAAATGTTCTTGGGGTGTGACCGTAATACAAGTTGAGATAAATAGTTGGGTACATGCTTTTGACAAGAAAACTGTAAGATAATAGTGATTAGGCTAAGCTTTAAATTGAAATAAGTTCCCTCTCGGACAACCTACCCAGTTTCAAAGGCGTTCCTATCGAAAACCGATTTGCCGCATGAAGACCAGCCTACGCCTTACCCCACTCACTCTCTCGAGCTGAGTGTTAGGATATGGGACAAGGGCTCACCCTATTGGGCTGAACCTCATGTCGACCCACTCCTTAGGCCATCACTCTAGTGGTCTTGGTTTCGCGACCTCCCTCTCGGGCAAGCCGAAAACACATGAGTGGCTTTGTATTTGCAACTACAAACCCTTTAGATTAAACCACAACCACTAGGTGAAAGCACCATTAAACTACATCTAACATATCAGCAAGCAAGACCCAACGATAATATCAACACATATTTGCTAAATCACACCCCAAGAATGGGGTTTTTAGCCACACATCAAGAAATAAAAAAATACACCTAAAATGATAGTAAAATCAAATGGGTATGAGAAATTAAACCTTAATTTAGGAAAAGAAATAAAAATAGAGAAGACCCACTTCCAACTTAGGGAAGATGAACTCCTTTCTTCAAATTACCAAAAACCCTCTCCAAACTTGAGAAAAAAATATCTAAAGAGTACTATTCTATTCTATAAATTAAAATAAAAGTTCGACTCTTTAAAATAATAATAAGTTCAGTATTTATAGACTTTAGAAAATAGCACTGGCGGATCTTTTGGCGAAGTTAGTCTATGTCGCCGAATGACTTCTGCGACTCGCCCTTTGTCTGTCTCATCGCCATTTCGTGCTTGCCTTCAGCACCTTCACGTTCTGGACCATTGGGCGGTATAGTACTGCTTCGCGAACCTATTCGGCGAAGCGTCGACTGCTCCTTTCATCGCTTGTTTGATCCTTCTCCTCCAAGGCTTCGCGTACTGGAACAAAGGGCGGAGTAAATCCGTTCGGCGAATCACCAAGTGTGCTTGGCGATGCTCGAGTTTCAGCTTCGTCGTTCTTTTCTGCCTTTTTGTTCTTTTTGGCGCCTAAGTGTCCATGCTTTCACTAACATTTCAAATAGCTGAAACTTAAGAGTTTTCATCAGATATTTAGACAAAATAAGCATTCGAGGACACTACTCTTAACAAAATAAAGCCCTAAATGAGTCCAATTTATGGATTCATCAACACCCCAACATAAACTTTTGCTTGTCCTTAAGCAAACTCAAGTTCAACCGTTCAAAAAGGGTGTCTCAAACAGTGCTACACAAGACTCAAACATGAACATACACAACAAGATTCAAATTACTTATGCACAGATGAATTGTGTACTCAAATATTCAAGTTGTGACACACCATTACCAAAGATTCTCGTGCTCGCAATACCTGCTACTTGTGCATGTTTAAGCTCAACAAAAAGTATCTAAATGCCATCACATGAAGAATGATTCCATATTCACACACAGAGGTTAATCAATTCAAGATTAGGAATCAGATGCAACGCTCACACTCAAAAAAAGGAACACAATGCATGTTTTTACCAATAGGTTTGCCCTTATTTTCCAATCGACTTTCGATTTTGGCTTACTCAAAGATGAAAAAGGTCTTTCTAAGGCTTGTAATAGGGATGAGTGCAAAGGTATTCTCACTTAGGCTCAGTGGCTCCTTCTTCCTTGGATGTGGGATTCTCAGGGCATTCCCTTCTTTTCCTTTATTGATTCTTTTTCTAGTGCTTCTAAGTCACCTGTTTATGCACCTTCATGGATTGCTTGGAAACCCGATTTCCTTCGTACCTTGTTCCACATATTTTTTTATTTTTTTTAATCGAATGGGTTTCCACTATTCTGCAACACCATGGCTTAAGGTGGACTTTTCCTGCACTTCTTGACTTCTCCATTTCCTTTTCACCACAGAGGATTATAGGTAGTGGGTCAAGTGAGGTCTAGGGTTCATCAAGGTTCTTCCAAAGAAAGGTAAGGTTCAAAGGGTGTTCAAAAAGAGTTTCACATACTCATGGGTAGGCCACAAAAAAGGTATATATCAAATTTGGGTCACACTCTTTAAAGTTCCCTAAGATCATAACAAGAGGACACCTTTCATAATCAATCAGACTAACAGGGTAAATTCTAGGTTTATTCATGCATGGTTCTAAGGAAGGTAATCACACAAGGCATCGACACTTACGTTAAGCAAGACTACACACTTTCGCTTTTGCGCAACGGTCATAACAAGAGAATCAATTCGATAAATGGCTAATCACAACGAGATGCAAAGAGTTCATATATTGTCTATGCAACTTCATTTGGCCTCATTGTAGCCATACATTCATGTTCGTTCAATTGAGAGCACTATTCAAGTCATCGATATTGATCGAAACCGAGACTTAATTTTTTGCAAAAGAGCAGCCACATTCAACTCACGAGGTGTGGTAAAAATGTGTGAAAAATTTTAAAAATTTCGGAAGGGTAAAAATCATTATGCAATTAAACCAAAAGAGAGCCATAAGCTCAAACATCCACAGAAAAAGCAGTATTTAACACAATTATAAATAGACAACTCAAATGTATTCAAAACACGAATATCCGAAACAAGTAAAACAAGGCGTGGGCCTCACCCCACCACAAATATGATAATTTGTCCTCAAATGCAAGTAATAGGAATCTAAAAGTAGAAAATATAATAAGACAAAGTGGGAGGTAAAGAGGTGATCCTGGCTAATAGGTCGCTTCATCTGTCTGGGCATCAATACTCGGAGTATTGTTTGCCTCTGCTTTGGCCTCTGCAGCAAGATTAGCTGCAATCATCTGATCTATCTCTTGAGTTGCTCTGAAGGCCCGTATTGCATTAACAAAACTTAGAGCCCATGAAGGCACATTAGGGTCGATGGGAATTCGTCTCTTTGCTCTAGCTTCATTGGTATATTTCCTTTGTCTGGTTAGCTCTTCTTTCTTTTCTTCTTTCTTGAACTCTCATGCTCTAATGTGCTTGGGTGGATCATTTCTCCCAGCGACTTTTGTTTGAGTCATTACTGCAAAGACTTCGAGGATAAGTTAGATATCATTTCAAACCGGAGAGAAAAAGTGTTTCTGGGTGTGGAATCGCTTTGCCAAGCTAGTTGGCGAAGTACTTATCCTGCTAGGCCAATCGTTGAAAGTGATGTACAACTGATACAATGGTGCAGACAAAGGGCGAGCAGGGATCCTTCAGTGAGTCGCCGAATACATTTTGCGAGTTAAACTGACCGCCGAAAGTCACAGATTGATTAATACATAAAGTATTCAGCTAAAGGTGGAATGGGGACGTTAGGCGAACTGTCGAGCAGTTCAGCGGATTTTGTTCATCTCGCCGATCAGCTCAACGTGTTTGGTTTCAACCCATCCTTTCAAATTTCACCCCGCAACCCCAGATAGTGCAACTTACACTTATATAACTTGATTTCAACGAAAACTCAAAGAAATTTCTATTCTCACCTCTAAACAGTTCACTTCAAAGCAAAGCTAAGTGGTAGTCCCTCAAATCATGTAAAAAATATCAAGTCTTAATCGATAATACATCCAATCCTAGTGACTCAGAGACTCAATAGAGATTTTCTACTGTCAGTGATTATGCAAATGAGTAAAAATCTGATCAAATAACTTAGGAGTTTGATTACCAACTTTTGATGTCGAATTAGATAGTACTGGCTTGCTAGGCAGCAATGTGATCTTAATCCGAGCACAATTTAAATACTCTAAAGATGTGAAAAATATAACTGCTAAAGTGTGAATGTGAGTTTGTGAAAAGGCACAAAGTGAAAAAAAGTGAATGAAATGGAACTTTTAAACCTGTGGCTTGTGACCGTCCAGTTTCTGCTCATTCAGCGATGTTAGTCGATCTCTCTCAATCACTCGGCAAAATGCCAAATATCTAATGTCCTCGCCGAATATAATAGATTTTTCAGTTTAGGTGGGCAATGCATTGGCGGTCTTTATCGAGATCGCCAATTGGATTGGCGATGCGTCGACAAAATTCATACTCTGCTGAGTTTTACAGACTCAACCTTTAATATGTATTGCGTCAAATGGTGGGAATGATTGTGTGCGCCAAACTGGTCAGCTATTCGCCAAGTTGAACTGTTGCTTGCCTCCATACATCTTTCCAAGCACTTTCCTTACTCAATTTGTACAAACAACACACTATTATTTTATCAAGGTAAAATTAAAAAAAATGAGTAAATGGTTTTGGGTTGCCTCCCAAATAGCGCCTTAGTTAACGTCGTGGCATGATGCAAGTTAACCTTTAGACCTCACTCTTTGGGTTAACCATAGTGTCACTAGGAAAAACCCCTTGTTGTCTCAGATTGAGATGAGACGAAATATGACCCATTTGGGTCTCTAACTGTTTGATTGAAACTGAATGAGAGGTGACAGTCTGGCTGAGGATACACACGTCTTCTTTCATACCTCTAGTATTTTGTCTGACGCTTCAACTTTGTTTAGGATACGCGATAACATATCCTCAGACCTTGCACCTTCCAAATCCTTGGGCTTCTGACGCTTGTGGGGAGGCACATATCTATCCTTCTCCCCATCTTTCCAATTTGGATTACGGTCCCTCCATTCATGATCTTGATCCTTCCAGCCTTCGTCTCTAACCCATTCTTGATTACCACCCTGCCTTGGGTAGTTTGAATAGTTGCCCCCGCCTTGGTTAGCTAGGAAATTTACTTCCTCGTCATACATGGCTTCAAACTTCATCTCCTTAGGATTCGCACCCCTGATTCCTACAGCATTGACACCACGAGCACCAACCCCGATGACATTTTAAGATAAAATGTCAAGCTGTGTCATGATCTTGGCCATGTTTTGGTCTCTCTCATTATCTTTTTCAACCTGCTCCTTGGATAGCTGAAATGTGACTGGTGAGACCTGGTCCTCGCGAGTGTACCACGCCCTGTTGATGGTTGTGATCCCATCGATAAGTTGAGATGCTACTGCGTATAATTTCTGCATTAAGCCTCCGGGCGAGAGTTGGTCAGCTACACCTTTGTTCACTGAGTCTAGACTCCGGTAAATGTATTGAAGGAGCACATTATCAGGTAGAACACGGGTCGGGCAATGTAGCACCAATTTCTGAAACCGGAGCTAAGTTTCATGAAGAGGCTCTCCATTCAAATGCTTAGAGCTTTGGATGTTATCCCGAATAGTCATCATCTTCGAGGGAGGGAAAAATCGCACATTAAATGCGGTGACCAGCTCCTCCCATGAAGTGATTGAATTTCATGAGAATTCAGCTAGCCACTTAAAAGCCTCCCCCATCTATGAGAAAGGAAATAGTCTTAATCGAACTGATTCATGAGAGATGTTCTTGAACGAGAAAGGTCCACACACATCCATGAAGTTTTGAAGATGCTCATGTGGGTTCTCATGAGCCAATCCACTGAAAAGTCCTTTTAGTTGCAAAAGTTGGAACATGGTGCTTGTTATGTGGAACACCGCATTTCCCTCTGATGGAGGTAGACGGATGGCTCCGACACCTCCACAGAGATGTAGATCATTGATGTTCGGCTCTTGGACATCGTTGAGGTTACCAATGTCGTCTTGATGGCCCACTTGGCTCCCATTACTACCGTTAACACTCATCCTTTCTGAAATGTTTACACAATCAATAGACCAAAACTAAAAATTAAATTAGTGAACTACAACTAAGAAGAACAAAAATTCTATTAATAAAAAAAATTCTCAAATAACAACACTCCCCGACAGCGGTGCCATTTTGATGCTTATCGTGTCCAATTACACTAACCTACGGTATGAGTGTCTACGATCATCATTAGTATAATAACCCAACTAAAGGTTGGGGTCGTATCCCAAGGGAGTGGTTTTGAGAATTGATAGAAAACTAAAATTTAGATCTAACTAATCATAGCTAAAGAGATTAACGAACAAAAACATTGTAAATAAAGGGGGTGACACGAAAGTGTCAAATATCGATTTTCGGGTTTTGTTACAAGTAGTAAAAGCAGCAAAAATTAACAAGAGAATCAAGTATGGAGAAATGTTCTTGGGGTGTGACCGCAATACAAGTTGAGATAAATAGTTGGGTACATGCTTTTGACAAGAAATTTGTAAGATAATAGGGACTAGGCTAAGCTTTAAATGGAAATAAGTTCCCTCTCGGGACTATTTTACCCCGTTTCAAATGCATTCCTCTCGGACACCCATTTGCCGCATGAAGACCAGCCTACATCTTACCCCACTCACTCTCTTCAGCTGATTGTTAGGATATGGGACTAGGGCTCACCCTCTCGGGCTAAACCTCATGTCGACCC
>NW_006238960.1:436617-448469 GCF_000226075.1 Solanum tuberosum
AAAACATACTATTCTATTCTGGAAATTAAAAAAAAGTTTGACTCTTAAAAATAATAACAAGTTCAGTATATATAGACTTTAGAAAATAGCACTGGCGGATCTTGCAGCGAAGTTAGTCGATGTCGCCGAATGACTTCGGTGACTCGCCCTTCGTCTGTCTCATCGCCATTTTGTGCTTTCCTTCAGCACCTTCACGTTCTGGACCATTGGGCGGTATAGTACTGCTTCGTGGAACTATTTGTCGAAGCGCTGGCTGCTCCTTTCATTACCTATTTGATCATTTTCCTCCAGGGCTTCGCATACTGGAACAAAGGGCGGAGTAAATCCCTTCGGCGAATCACCAAGTGTGCTTGGCGATGCTCGGGTTTTAGCTTCGTCGTTATTTTCAGCCTTTTTGTTCCTTTTTGTGCCTAAGTGTCCAAGCTTTCACTAAAACTTCAAATACCTGAAACTTAAGAGTTTTCATCAGATATTTAGACAAAAGAAGCATTCGAGGACACTATTCTTATCAAAAGAAACCCCTAAATGAGTCCAATTTGTGGATTCATCAACACCCCCAACTTAAACTTTGCTTGTACCTTAAGCAAACTAAGTTCAGCCGTTACAAAAAGGGTTTCTACAAACAGTGCTACACAAGACTCAAACATGAACATACACAACAAGATTCAAATTACTTATGTACAGATTAACTGTGTACTCAAAGATTCAAGCTGTGACACACCATTGCCAGAGATTCTTGTCCTCGCAATACTTGCTACTTGTGCAAGTTCAAGCTCGACAAAAAAGTATCTAAAATGCCCTCACATAAAGAAATGATTTGATATTCACACACAGAGGTTAATCAATTCAATATCAGGAATCAGATGCAACGCTCACACTCAAAAAGAGGAACACAATGCATGTTTTTACCCATAGGTTTGCCCTTATTTTCCAATCTATTTTCAATTTGTTTTATTCAAGATCAAAAAGGTCTTTCTAAGGCTTGTAATGGGGATGAGTGCAAATGTATGGTCATTTAGGCTCAGTGGCTCTTTCCTCGTGGGATATGGTATTCTCAGGGTATTCCATTCTTTCCCTTTATCGATTGTTTTTCTAGTGGTTCTAAGTCACCTATTTATTCAGCTTCATGGATTTCTTAGAAACCCGATTTCCTTCGTACCTTATTCCACATATTTTTTTAATTAAAGGGTTTTCCACTGTTCTGCGACACCATGGGTTAAGGGGGACTTTTCCTGCACTTCTTGACTTCTCCTTTTCCTTTTCACCACGGAGGATTATAGGTAGTGGGTCAAGTGAGGTCTAGGGTTCGTCAAGGTTCTTCAAAAGAAAGGTAAGGCTCAAAGGATGTTCAGAAAGAGTTTCACACACTCACGGGTAGGCCACAAAAGAGGTATATGTGATATTTGGCTCACACTCTTTAAAGTTGCCTAAGATCATATCAAGAGGACATCTTTCTAAATCAATCAGACTAACAGGGCAAATTTTAGGTTTATTCATGCATGGTTTAAAGCAAGCTAATCACACAAGGCATCGACACTTACATTAAGCAAGACTACACATTTCCGCTAGTGTGCAACGGTCATAACAAGAAAATCAATTTGATAAATTGTTAATCATAACGAGATACAAAGAGTTCATATATTGTCTACGCAACTTCATTTGGCCTCATCGTAGCCATACATTCATGTTAATTCAATTGAGAGCACTATTCAAGTGATCGGTATTGATCGAAACCGAGACATAATTTTTTGCAAAAGAATAGCCACGTTCAAATCACGAGGTGTAGCAAAAGTTTGCGAAAAAATTAAAATCTTTCGGAAGGGTCAAAATCATTGTTCAATTAAATCCAAAAGAGAGCCATAAGCTCAAACATCCACAGAAAAAGCAGTATTTAACACAATTATAAACAGACAACCCAAATGTATTCTAAACACGAATATTCGAAACAAGCAAAATAAGGCGTGGGCCTCACCCCACCACAAAAAAGATCATTTGTCCTCAAATGCAAGTAATAGGAATCCAAAAGTAGAAAATATAATAAGACAGCGGGAGGTAAAGAGGTGATCCTGGCTAATAGGTCGTTTCATTCGTCTGGGCATCAATACTCGGAGTATTGTTTGCCTCTGCCTTGGCCTCTGCAGCAAGATTAGTTGCAATCATCTGATCTATCTCTTGAGTTGTTCCGAAGGCCCGCATTGCATTACCAAAACTTCGAGCCCATGAAGGTACATTAGGGTCGATGGGAATTCCTCTCTTTGCTCTAGCTTCATTGGTATATTTCCTTTGTCTGGCTAGCTCTGTCTTTTTTTTTTTTTGAACTCTCATGCTCTTATGTGCCTGGGTGGATCATTTCTCCCTGTGACTTTTGTTCTAGCCATTACTGCAAACACTTCGAGGATAATTTAGATAGCATTTCAACCGGAGAGGAAGGGTTTTTCTGGGTGTTGAATCGGTTTGCTAAGCTAGTTGGTGAAGTACTTATCCTGCTAGGCCAATAGTTGAAAGTGATATAAAACTGATACATGGGTGCAGACAAAAGGCAAGCAAGGATATTTCGGTGAGTCGCTGAATACATTTTGTGAATTAAACTGACTGCCGAAATTCAAAGATTGATTAATACATAAAGTATTCAGCTAAAGGCGGAATGGGGACGTTAGGCGAACTGCCGAGCATTTAGGCGGAATTTGTTCATCTTGCCGATCAGCCCAATGTGTCTGGTTTCAAGACATCATTTCAAATTTCACCCCGCAACCCCAGATAGTGCAGCTTACGCTTATATAACTCGATTTCAACGAAAACCCAAAGAAACTTCTATTGTCACCGCTAAACAGTTCACTTCAAAGCCAAGCTAACTGGTAGTCCCTCAAATCATGTAGAAAATATCAAGCCATAATCGATAATACATCCAATCCTAGTGACTCAGAGACTCAATAGAGATTTTCTACTGTCAGTGATTATGCAAATGAGTAAAAAGTTAGATTAAATAACTGAGGAATTTGATTACCAACTTTTGATGCCGAATTAGATAGTACTGGCTTGCTAGGCAGCAATGTGATCTTAATCCGAGCACAATTTAAATACTCTAAAAATGTGAAAAATATAACTGCTAAAGTGTGAGTTTGTGAAAAGGCACAAAGTGAATGAAATGGAACTTTTAAACCTGTGGCTTGTGACCGTCCAGTTTCTGCTCATTCGGCGATGTCAGTCGATCTCGCTCAATCACTCGGCGAAACGCCGAATATCTAATGTCCTCATCGAATATAACATATTTTTTAGTTCATGTGAGCAATACATTGGCGGTCTTTATCAAGATTGCCAATTGGATTGGCGATGCGCTGACAAAATTCATACTCCACCGAGTTTTACATACTCAACCTTTAAGATGTATTGCGTTTAATGGTGGGAATGATTGTGTGCGCCCAACTCATCAGTGATCTGCCAAGCTTAACTGTTGCTCACCTCCGTACATCTTTTCAAGCATTTTCCTTACTGAATCTGTACAAATAGCACACTATTATTTTATCAAGGTAAAATAAAATAAAAAAATGAAGTAAATGGTTTTGGGTTACCTCCTAAACAGCGCCTTAGTTAACGTCTCGGCACGATGCAAGTTAACCTTTAGACCTCACTATTTGGGATAGCCATAGTGTTACTAGGCAAACCCCCTTGTTGTCTCGGATTGAGATGAGACGAGATATGATCCATTTGGGTCTTTAACTGTTTGATTGAAACTGAATGAGAGGTGACAGTGTGGCTGAGAGTAGGCATGTCTCCTTTCATACCTTTTAGCATTTTGTCTAACCCTTCAACTTTGTTTAGGATACACGAGGGCATATTCTCAGACCTGCCATCTTCCAAATCCTTGGGCTTCTGACGCTCGTGGGGAGGGACATATATATCCTTCTACCATTCTTCTAATTTGGATTATGGTCCCTCTATTCACGATGTCGATCCTTCCAGTCTTCGCCTCTAACCCATCCTTCATTACCAACCTGTCTTGGGTAGTTTGAACGGTAGCCCCTGCCTTGGTTAGCTAGGAAATTTAATTCCTTTCATACATGGCTTAAAAATTCATCTCCTTAGGATTTGCAGCCCCGACTCCTACAACATTGACACCACGGGCACCTGCCCCCATGACATTTTTAGATAAAATGTCAAGTTGCGTCATGATCTTGTCCTTGTTTTGGTCACTCTCATTATCTTTTTCAACCTGGTCCTCGCGAGTGTACCACACTCTGTTGATGGTTGTCATCCCATCGAGAAGTTGAGCTGCTACTGCGTATGGTTACTACATTAAGCCTCCTGGAGGGAGTTGGTCAGCTACACCTTTGTTCACTGAGTCTAGACTCCGGTAAAATTATTGAAGGAGCATATTATCACGTAGACCATAGGTCGGGCATTGTAGCACCAATTTCTTAAACCGGAGCCAAGTTTAATGAAGAGCCTCTCCATTCAGATGCTTGAAGCTTTGGATGTTATCCCGAATAGTCATCATCTTCGAGGGAGAGAAAAATACCACATTAAATGCGGTGACCAGATCCTCCCATGAAGTGATTGAATTTTGTGGTAATTCAGCTAGCCACTTGCAAGCCTCCCCATCAATGAGAAAGGGAATAATATTAATTGAACTGATTCCTGAGAGATGCTCTTGAACGAGAAAGGTCCACACACATCCACGAAGTTTCGAACATGCTCATGTGGGTCCTAATGAGCCAATTCACTGAAAAGTCCTTTTAGTTGCAAAAGTCGCAACATGGTGCTTGTTTTATGGAACACCACATTTTCCTCTGCTGGAGGTAGACGGATGGCTCCGACACCTCCCATGAGATGTGGATCATTGATGTTGGACTCTTGGACATCGTTGAGGTTACCAATGTCGTCCTGATGGCCCACTTAGCTCCCATTACTACTGTTAACACTCATGCTTTCTGAAATGTTTACACAATCAGAAGAACAAAACTAAAAATTAAATTAGTGAACTACAACTAAGAAGAACAATAATTTAATTAATAAAAAAATTCTCAAATAACAACACTCCCCGGCAACGGCGCCATTTTTGATGCTTATCGTGACCAACAACACTAACCTACGATATGAGTTTCTACAATTGTCGATAGTATAGTAACCCAACAAAAGGTTGGGGTCGTGTCCCAAGGGAGTGCTTTTGAGAATTGATAGAAATATAAAATTTAGCTCTAACTAGTCATAGCTAAAGACATTAACGAACAAAAACATTGTAAATAAAGGGGTTGCCACGAAAGTGTCAAATATTGATTTTCGGGTTTTGCTACAGGTAGTAAAACCAATAAAAATTAACAGGAGAATCAAGTATGGGGAAATGTTCTTGGAGTGTGACCGCAATACAAGTTGAGATAAATAGTTGGGTACATGCTTTTGACAAGAAATTTGTAAGATAATAGTGACTAGGTTAAGCTTTAAATGGAAATAAGTTACCTCTCGGGCAACTTACACCGTTTCAAATGCGTTCCTCTCGGACACCCATTTGTCGCATGAAGACTAGCCTACACCTTACCCGACTAACTCTGTCGAACTGAGTGTTAGGATATGGGAGTAGGGCTCACCCTCTCGGGCTGAACCTCATGTTGACCCACTCCTTAGGCTATCAGTCTAGTGGTCTTGGTTTCGCGACCTCCCTCTCGGGTAAGTCGAAAACACATGAGTGGCTTTGTACTTGCAACTACAAACCCTTTAGATTAAACCACAACCACTAGGTGAAATCACCATTAAACTACCTCTAACCTATCAGCAAGCAAGACCTACCAATAATATCAACACATATTTGCTAAATCACACCCCAAGAATGGGGTTTTTAGCCACATATCAAGAAATAACAAAATACACCTAAAATGATAGTATAATCAAATGAGTATAAGAAATTAAACCTTAATTTAGGAAAAGGAGGAAGAATAGAGAAGACCCACTTCTAACTTGGGGAAGATGAACTCCTTTCTTCAAGTTCCCAAAAACCCTCTCCAAACTTGAGAGAAAATATCTAAAAAGTACTATTCTATTTTGGAAATTAAAATAAAAGTTTGACTCTTATAAAAAATAATAAGTTCAATATTTATAGACTTCGAAAAATAGCGCTAGTGGATCTTTCGGCGAAGTTAGTCGATGTCGTCGAATGACTTCACTGACTCACCCTTCGTTTGTCTCATCGCCATTTTGTGCTTGCCTTCAGCACCTTCACGTTCTGGACCATTGGGTGATATAGTACTGCTTCGCGCTATTATTCGGTGAAGCACTGACTGCTCCTTTCATCGCCTGTTTGATCCTTCTCCTTTAGGGCTTCGTGTACTGGAACAAATAGCGGAGTAAATCCCTTTGGCGAATTGCCAAGTGTGCTTGGCGATGCTCGAGTTTCAACTTCATCGTTCTTTTTAGCCTTTTTGTTCCTTTTTGCACGTAAGTGTCCATGCTTTCACTAAAACTTCAAATACCTGAAACTTAAGAGTTTTCATCAGATATTTAGACAAAATAAGCATTCGAGGACACTATTCTTATCAAAATAAAGCCCTAAATGAGTCCAATTTGTGGTCTCATCAGTGACGCCGATGTAAAAGGTAGAATTGGCTACATATAAAATTAGAGGTGTTTCTCAAATATGGTTCAACCAATGTAGGGAAGGGAGACTGGAATATGCATGTCCTCTTGATTGGGAAAAGTTCAAAGTTAATTTTCTTGATAGGTTCTTTTCCCTTAAGATGAGAGACGCAAAGATTCTTGAATTTATCAACCTTCGTCAAGGAAATATGAGTGTGAAGGAATATGATTTGAAGTTCACACAATTGCCTCGATATGCTCTTACTATGGTTGTCGATCCTAGGGCAAGGATGAGTAAGTTTGTTTCGGGATTGTCTGAGATGGTGGTTAAGGAATGTCGTGCATGTATGCTTATAAATGATATGAACATTTCTCGTCCCATGGTTCATGCTTAACAAATCAAAGAGGAGAAACATAATAAAGGGTCTAGAGAGGCAAAGAGGGCTAAGACCGATGATGGTAATTTCTCACATTCGAGGTCCGGTGGAAATGGTCATCCTATGTTTTGATAAAGGTTTTTTGGTCAAGGTTACTCCAATGCATCATCTGAGTTCTATAAAGATAGTATGTATATCCCTAAGAGTCAAGGAGGAAATGGTGGTGGATCTTCGTTGTCTATGACTCCTTGTATTGGCTATGGAAAGAAGCATAAGGGAAAGTGCTTAGATGGCACATATGGTTGCTTCAGTTGTGGAAAGAGTGGTCACAAAATAAGGGATTGCCCAATGCTTGCGGTGAAAGTGAGAGAAGGTAAAGAAGCTCCGCCTAGTGGCTCAAGTTCAAGTGCTGCAAAGCAAAACCAAGTTTATGCACTTCAGACTCCTGGTTCACAAGAGGGTTTTCCTGATGTGGTTACTTGTATGATGAAAGTCTTCCAACTTGATGTTTATGCTTTACTTGACCCCGGTGCTACCTTGTCTTTTGTGACGCCATATTTCCAAATTGTGACACAACATTTCCAAAGATTCTCATGCTCGCAATACTTGCTACTTGTGCAAGTTCAAGCTCAACAAAAGTATCTAAATGCCCTCACGTAAAGAATGAATCCATATTCACACAGATATGAGTCAATTTAAGATCAGGAATCAGATACAACGCTCACACTCAAAAAGAGGAACACATTGCATGTTTTCACCCACAGGTTTGACCTTATTTTCCAATTGACTTTTGATTCGGCTTACTCAAGATAAAAAAGGTCTTTCTAAGGCTTGTAATGGGGCTGAATGCAAAGGTATGGTCATTTAGGCTCAGTGACTCTTTCCTCGTGAGTTGTGGCATTCTCAAGGCATTCCCTTCTTTTCCTTTATCAATTCTTTTTATATTGCTTCTAAGTCACCCTTTTTTGTTTTATTCTCCTCCATGGATTGCTTGCAACCCGATTCTATTCGTACTTTATTCCACATTTCATATATATATATATTTATTTTTAAAAAAACAATAATTTTGAATTGAATTGAATTGAAGGGGTTCCATTTTTATGCAATACCATGGGTTAAGGGGGACTTTTCTAGAACTTCTTGACTTCTCCTTTTTCCCTTTCACCACACCCCCAACTTAGGCTTTTGGCCTAAGTTGGCTATTCGCTAAACCACAACTCAAGAGGACAGTAGGTAGTGGTTTAAGTAAGGTCTAGGGTTCATCAAGGTTCTTCCAAAGAAGGTAAGGCTCAAAGGGTGTTCAGAAGAGTATCACACGCTCACGGGTAGGCCACAAAAAGAGGTAGATGTTAAATTGGTTCACACTCTTCAAAAGTCGCCTAAAATCATCTCAAGAGTACACCTTTCTAAATCAATCAGACTAACGGGATGAATTCTAGGTTTATTCATGCATGGTTTCAAGTAAGCTAATCACACAAGGCATCGATACTTCAGTCAAACAAGACTAGACACGTTCGCTAGTGTGCAATGGTCATCACAAGAGAATCAATTTGATAAATGACTAGTCACAACGAGATGCAAAGAGTGCACATATTGTCTATGTAACTTCATTTGGTCTCGTCGTAGCCTTGCATTCATGTTTGTTGAAATGAGAGCACTATTCAAGTCATTGGTATTGATCAAAATTGAGACTTAAATTCTTGCAAAAGAACAGCCACATTCAACTCACGAGGGGTGGCAAAAATGTGCAAAAAAATTTAAAATTCTTTCTAAAGGATCAAAATTAATTTGCAATTAAATTCAACAGGAGTCATGAGCTCAAACAACCACAGAAAAGCAGTATTAATGACCCAATTTCATGCGCAAAATAGCAAAGTATTCACACAAACAAAAAGGTGAGACTCACCCCACCAAATGAAAGAGCGTTTGTCCTCAAATGCAAGTAAACAAAAATATACCAACAAGTAAGATAGGAAAAGACAATGCGAGAGAGGTAAGGAAGGGTCCTGTCTATGAAGTCTCTCTGTCTACTGGGGCATCAATGCCCGGTGTATCTTTCTGAAGTTAAACAATGGTCCCTAGAGCATTGTCATTTTGGTCTCCACTATTTGCCTTTGCCTTAGCCTCTGCAGCAAGATTTGCTGCAATCATCTAATCTATCTCTTGAGCTGCTCTGAAGGCATGTATTGCATTAACTAAGCTCCGATCACATGGGCGGACATTAAGATCGAAAGGAATTCGTCTCTTTTCCCTAGATTCCTTGGTGTACTTTCTTTGCCCGCCCATCTCGGCTCTCTTTTCCTCTTTTATAAATTATCATGCTCTTACATGCCTGGGTGGGTCATCTCTCCCTGTAACTTTTGGTCTAGCCGTTTCTCCATCCACTTCAAGGATAAGTTAAATAGTAATTCAAATAAGAGCAAAATTGGTGTTTCTATGTGCGTAAATTGATGTACCCATGATACAAAAGGGATGGGCGAAAGGCGAACATGGGCTCTTTTGGTGAGCCGTCGGGTGTACTATGTGAACCAAACTGACCGCCGAGAGTAACAGTTCAATCAGTACATAAAAATAGAAGAAAAGAACGAGATAGGACTGTTAGGCGAACTGCTGAACAATTCGGCGACGTTTGCTCATTTCGCCGATCAGCTCATTTTGTCCATTATCAACCCCACCTTTGAATTTTCACCCAGCAACCCCAGTTAATGTAACCACACATATATAAATCAACCTCACCGAAAACACATAGAAACTTCTATTCCCACCATGTAACAATTTAACTCAAAGCATAGCTAAGTGGAAATTCCTCGAATCATACAACAGATACCACTTCACAATCGAAAATATTTGTAACCTTAGTAACTCAGAGACTCAGCATAGGTTTAAAACTTTAGTCATTACGCAAATGAGTGCAATTTATATATTTTTACACGTGATGTTCAGACTGCTAAACTTTGATGTTGAATAGTTGCTAAAAAGAAATGCTAGGCAGCAATGCAATCCAAATCCGCGCACAAATCAATGAGCCACAATATTCCAGTAGTGTAATAAATATAAAAATAGAGTGTAGGTGTGAATTTGGTAGGTCGAAGAAGTGAGAGAAAATAAGTGACATAGGACTTTTAAACCTGTGGCTTGCAAAAACCGTCCAGTTCTTGCCTGTTCGGCGATATAAATCGAGTTCGCCTAATTATTCGGCAACACGAAAAAAGTTTAATTAGTTCGCCAAATGTCACAGGATTTGCAGCTCCTGTGAAGATTCCAACGGCGGTTTACAACACAATCGCTGACATGGTTGGCGATGCCCCACAACTCTTTTCGAGACCGCCGAGTTGCACAGGGTTTTGGCTGACAATGCTTTGTGTTAGCCAGTGGATAGAACCGTGTTCGCCAATCTTTTCAGCGATCCGCCAACTGGACTTGTTGCTTGCCTCCATATCCTCTTTCAATCACCTCCCTCATTTCAACCTATACAAACAACACACCATTATTTTCTTAAGGTAAAACAAAGCAAGAAAGGGTTATGGGTTGCCTCCCAAACAGCGCCTTAGTTAACGTCGTGGCACGACGCAAGTCAGCAGTTATTCTTCATCCTCAGATTCGCCCATGTTGTAATTAGGCGAATCCTCAGCGAATGGTGAGTAGTGGCATGATATCAAATGGCCGATTTGAGCATCCTGCAGCTGGATGGTCATGGAGTGAGAGGCTGATGCTTCATTTAGCATTGCGATATTTCCTCATCTCATTCAATATCTCCTCTTGTGCCTTCATTTTCTTTTAAATGAGTGAAAGATCTTCATCTCCTTGCACACCTCCCTGCTTCTTTCCATGACTACACTCATGGAGGGAGTGTTACTTTTCTTTACCCATGGTTTCTACTACCAATTATGTGACTCGGTTGGACAGACCATCCAACTAGGTAATTAGTGCCTCCCACTCCTACTTCTTTTTGGCTTTTTTGCTGGTTGCTGCCATGCCATCAAATAATTTTTCGACGACTTCATAGTGCTGATATAGCATGCCCCCTTGATAATCTTATCGACTATGCTTCTATTCTCGGGTCCAAGACCCCTATAGAAGCACTCCAATAGTACCTTATCTGTCATCCCATGAGATGGGCATGGTTGCAGCACTGCTTGAAACTTCAGCCACATGTCCTGAATTGTTTCATCCCCTACCTGTTTAAATGTTAAGAGGTTATCCTTGAGGTTCAGTAGTTTCAGTAGGGGATGATTCGTGTGGTATCCATAATGATCATGCATCATTTGTTCCCTATTGTGATGTTCAAACAAGTAAAGCAAAACTACAACTAAGATTAGTAAAGATAACACTATGGAAAACAGAAATTCTGGCCAATGATCCTTAGGATTACATACAATCAAAAACTCAAAAAAAACAAAACTAAGAGTAAAGTTAATAATCTACGATTAATAAGACGGAAATTCTAGTGAACTAAATATTCTCAAATAAGACCACTCCCCGGCAGCGGCGCCATTTTGATGCTTATCGTGACCAACGACACTATCCTACTGTATGAGTGTCTACGATCGTCGATAATATAGTAACCCAACCAAGGGTTGGGATCGTGTCCCAATGGAGCGGTTTTGAGAATTGATAGAAAAATAGAATTTACATTCTAATTAGTCATAGCTAAAGACATTTGCGATAAAAGACATTGTAAATTAAATGGGGCGACACAAAAGTGTCAAATATCAGAAGGGGTTTTGTAAGAAGTACTAAAACAGCAAAATAAACAAGAAAATCAAGTATGAGGAAAGGTTCTTGGGATGTGACTGCAATATAAGTTGAGATAAATTGTTGGGTACGTTCTTTCGAAAGGAAATTTGCAAAATAATAGTGACTAGGCTAAGCTTTAAATGGAAATAAGTTCCCTCTCAGGCAACTTACCCC
>NW_006238960.1:448527-495130 GCF_000226075.1 Solanum tuberosum
CTCCCTCTCAGGCAAGCCGAAAACACATGGGTGGCTTTGTATTTGCAACTACCAACCCTTTAGATTAAACCACAACCACTAGGTGAAATCACTATTAAAATACATCTAACCTATCAGCAAGCAAGACCCAACAAGAATATCAACCCACATTTGCTAAATCACACCACAAGAATGGGGGTTTTTAGCCACACATCAAGAAATAAGAAATTATACCTAACATGATAATGAAATCAACTGGGTATAAGAAATTAAACCTTGAATTAAGCTACGGAAGAAGAATAAAGAAGACCCACTTCCAACTTGGGGAAGATGAACTCCTTTCTTCAAGTCTCCACAAAACCCTCTCCAAGCTTGAGAGAAAAATATAGAAAAATACAATACACGAATAATAATTTTTTACTCTAAAATGTTCCACACTAGACTACAACTCTAGCTAGTAATTATAGTTTTCACAGATTGTGTTGCGGAGGATCGTTCGGTGACATTACTCGAGATCGTTGATGAACTCGGCGATCCGGCCTTTAATCAACTCATCGACTTCAGTATCTTGCCTTTAGAATCCTCTTATTCTGGATCGTTGGGCGGTACAGTACTGCTTCGCGGAACTAATCGATGACTCGCCGACGGCTACTTTCCTCGCCTTTTGATCAACTTCCTTCAAGGCTTCGCATACTGGAACAAAGGGCGATGCATGTCAATTCGGCGACTCACCAAGTTGGACTCGGTGATCCGCAGACTTTCATTTCTTTTTCTTTTCAGCCCATTTTCCTCCGTTTTGCACCTAAGTGTCCATGCTTCCAGTAAAACTTCAAATGCCTGAAATTTAAGTATTTTAATCAGGTATTGAGATAAAACAAGCATTCGAAGACGCTATTTCTATTCAAATAAACCCCTAAATGAGTCCAATTTGTGGACACAACAGTGACTAGTGGAAGAGACTTGAATTTGGGCAGTCTTTGATTAGCTACTACCTAGACCACACGGCCCGTGGTCCCCACCACGAGGCATCATTTGTGGTCATGGGAGGTGAGCATGTCTTGTGAAGGCTGCCCAAGCATCACTTCCTTTGCCCTTGCCTTTCACACTTAGCCCTAGCTTAGCCTACTAGATTCCAATGTGTTACATTGTATCACCTTTGGGAACATTCATCCTCGAATGGAATTCTAGACACCTTTAGGAAGTAAAGACTCAATACTAGCAACCTATCATGCATGCAATCTCATCTAAATGCATAAATCAAGGAGGAAACATCAACTCCAAGCTAAACATACTTAATGCACCATAAGAAAGGTAGGAACTACATCTAGCAATCCAAGCTAAAAGTATGCCGAAAATAATCTCATGGAGCCTATACACAATTCATTCTCAAAAAACATAGCTAAAGAATGTTGAACAACTCATCTCATAAAGTCTATGGCAACTCAAACTCAATGCTCAACAACATGAGGAAAATCAATCATGTAAACTCATTTTCTTTCAAAACACAAGTTTCCATGAACATGCATAACATAAGGAAATCATAGGAATATCTAAAACACACTTGACTTCTAAAACAAAGAGCAAACCAAGAGGAACTCATTACCTCAAGCTAGAGTAGGAGTAGAAGGAAAAAGATGAGTATATCGGGACATCATATCGGCCTAGACCTCCCAAGTAGAAACCACAACTAAATGATTCCTCCACAATAGTTTCACGGAAGTAACTTCCTTGTTTCTCAATTTATTAACTTCCCGATCTAGAATCTCAACCGGGACTTCCTCATAAGAAAGACTTTCATCAACTCTCAAACCTTCTAAGGGAACTATGGATGTCGGATCTCCAATACAGTTTTTCAACATATATACATTGAAAATGGGATGAACGGATGCCAAATCATTAGGCAATTCAAGCTCATATGCAACCTTACCAACAAGTCTCAAAATTTGATATGGGCCTACATATTGGGGACTAAGCTTCCCTTTCTTACTGAACCACTTTAGACCCTTCATGGGTGGGATTTTCAAGTAAACCTAATCAATAACATCAAACTCAAAATCTTTTCTTCAAACATCGGCATAGGACTTTTGTTGACTTTAGGCGGTTCTCAAACTCCCTCTAATAAGTCGGACTTTCTCCAAAGCCTAATGAACTAACTCGGGTCCTATCAAGGCAACTTCACCCACGTCAAACCAATTTGTAAGAGATCTGCACCTCCTATTATAAAGAGCCTAAAATAGAGCCATACCAATACTCGAATGATAACTATTATTATAAGTAAACTCAATCAATGGTATGTGATCATCCCAATTCCTCTTGAAATTGATAACACGTGCTCTCAACTTATCTTCCAAAGTTTGGATAGTTCTCTACACTAGACCGTTGGTTTCTGGGTGAAATTTTTTGCTAAGATTGACTTTAGTGCAAATATCATTTTGGAAAGATTTCCAAAACTGAGAAGTAGACTGAGTACCTCTATTAGAGATAATGGACAAGGGCACTCCATGCAACCTTACCATTTCCCTCAAATACAACTTAGCATAATCTTCCGCCGAGTAAGAAACTTTGACGGGAATGAGGTGGGCATATTTCATCATTCGGTCTACTATAACCCTAATCGAATCATATTATCACCGACTACGAGGCAAACAACCTATGAAATCCTTATTCAAATTTTCCAATTTCCAAGTAGGAATACTAATGTCTTGTGATAGACCTCCCGATTTCTAATGCTCAATTTTCACTTGTTGTCAAGTAGGACACTAAGCCACAAATCCCTCATTATCATTCACCATCCCATTCCACCAATAAACCTCCCAAATATCACATAACATCTTGGTGGTTACCTGGTGAATAGAATACCGAGAAATATGGGCTTCTGAGAAGATATGTTCCCTCAGGTGACCGACATTCGAAATGCTCAAACGACATTTATATCTAAGTACACCATCTCCCCCTGGGAGAAAGCCTCTACGGACTTCTTAAGCACCGCCTCTTTCAATTCTAGGAAAGTCGGGTCAAGACATTGCTTACCCTTCACATCATTAACAAAAGATGATTCGGAACTATTATGAACCATAACACCACCCTTGGTAGAGTCCATCAACTGAACACCCAATCGGCATAATCTATGTACATCTCGTACCAATTCTTTCTTAGCTTTTTCTACATGGGAAACACTTCCTATTGATAATCGGCTAAGAGTATCCGCTACTACATTCACCTTATCGGGGTGATAGAGAACACTCATATCATAATCCTTGAGTAACTCAAGCAACCTTCTTTGGCGAAGATTAAGATCTTTCTGATTAAACATATATTGCAAGCTCTTGTGGTGGGTGAACATATCTATAAGAACACCATACAAATAGTGCCTCCAAATATTTAAGGCAAAAACAACCACCGCTAATTCAAGATCGTGGGTCGGATAATTCTTCTCATGGACCTTAAGTGGCCTTGAAGCATAGGCAATAACTTTCCCATTTTTCATAAGCACACATCGTAGTCCAATTTTCGAGGCATCACAATATACAAAACAAAACATTCGTTCTTTCTAGTATAGTAAAAACCGTAGCCGAAGTAAGTCTATCTTTCAACTGTTGAAAACTCCTTCTGCACAATTCGGTCCATTTGAACTTGGCCTTGTTTTGAGTAAAACTCGTCAAAGGAAAGAGAATTGATGAGAATCCCTCAATGAAACTTCTATAATATCTGACTAATCCCAAGAAACTTCTAATGTCTGAAGGTGGTAAAGGTCCAGGCCAACTCTTGACCGCATATGTCTTCTTAGAATCGACCTCAATACCCTTACTTGAAACAATATGGCCAAGGTAAGCTACGGACCTTAGCCAAAACTCACACATGCTAAAGTATGCAAAGAGTGGTTAGTCCTAGAGAATTTGCAAGACAATCCTCAAATGATTGATGTGGTCATCCTCCCTTCTCAAATAAATCAACTTATCATCAATGATCACAATTACAAACATATCAAGATATTGTCTAGACACCCTATTCATCAAATCCATAAAAGTCACCGGACCATTAGTCAAACCAAATGGCATCACCTAGAACTCATAATGACCATACCTGGTTCTAAAAGCCGTTTTTGAAATATCATCATTTTTCACCCTCAATTGGTGATAACCCGACCTAAGGTCAATCTTAAGAAAGTAACGTGCACCTTGGAGTTGGTCAAATAAATCATCTATCCTCGGAAGAGGATATTTATTCTTAATGGTCACCTTATTCAATTGTCGATAATCAATACACATTCGGAGTGAACCATCTTTCTTCTGACCAAACAACATTGGAGCACCCCATGAAGAGATACTCGGTCGGATGAAACCCTTATCCAACAAATCCTTCAATTGCTCCTTTAATTCCTTAAGTTCCACCGGTGCCATTCTATAAGGAGGAATAGAAATAGGTTGCGTATCTGGATAAGGTCAATACCGAAGTCTATTTCCCTTTCAGAGGAATACAGGGTAAATCATCGGGGAACAGTTCTGGATACTTATTAACAATGGGAAAGACTCAAGATTAGGGGTTTTAGAATCGATATACCTCACCCTAACTAGATGGTACAAGCAACCCTTATAAATACTCTTTCTAGCCTTATGATAAGAAATAAACCGACCTTCAGCATAAAATTTCCCCCCTTCCATTCTAATATAGTCTCATTCGGAAACTAAAATTTGACAACACGGGTTCTACATTAAATAGATGCATAACAACAGTGCAACCAATTCATCGCCTTCAGTGTCTTGCCTTTAGCATCCTCATATTCTGGATAATTGGCTTGTACAGTACTGCTTCGGGAAACTAATCGGTGACTTGCCGAATGTTCCTTTCCTCGCCTTTTGATCCACTTCCTTCAAGGCTTCGCGTACAGGAACAAAGGGAGGTGCATGTCAATTCGGCGACTCGCCAAGTTAGACTAAGAGATCCACAGACTTTCATTTCTTGTTCTTTTCAACCTTTTTTACTCCGTTATTCGCCTAAGTGTCCATGCTTCCAGTAAAACTTCAAATACCTGAAATTTAAGCATTTTAATCAGGTATTGAGATAAAACAAGTATTCGAGGACACTATTTCTATTTAAATAAAGCCCTAAATGAGTCCAATTTGTGGACTCATCAGTGACTCGTGGAAGAGACTTGAATTTGAGCAGTCTTTCATTAGCTACAACCTAGACCACCACGGCCCATGGACCCCACCACGAGGCGTCATGGTGGTCATGGGAGGTGAGCATGTCTTGTTGACGACTGGCCAATCATCATTTCCTTAGCCCTTGCCTTTCACACTTAGCCGTAGCTCAGCCTACTAGATTCCAAGGTGTTACATTATATCCCCTTTGGGAACATTCATTCTCGATTGGAATTCTAGACACATTTAGGAAGTAAAGACTCAATACTAGCAACCTATCATGCATGCAATCTGATCTAAATGCACAAATCGAGGAGGAAACATCAACTCCAAGCTAAGCATACTCAACAGCATAAGAAAGGTAGGAACTACATCTAGCAATCCAATATGCATGAAATTTCAAAATTTCTCACCTTCAAGAAGGAACTACAATCTCCAAGCTAAAAGTATGCTCAAAATAATCTCATGGAGCCTATATGCAATTCATTCTAAAAAAGAATAGCTAAAGCATGTTAAACAACTCATCTCATGAAGTTTATGGCAACTCATACTCAACGCTCCACAACATGAGGAAAATCAATCATGTACACTTATTTTCTTTCGAAACACAAGTTTTCATTAACATGCATAACATAAGGAAATCATGGGAATATCTAAAACACACATGACTTCAAAAACAAAGAGCACACCAAGAGGAACTCATTACCTCAAACTAGAGTAGGAGTAGAAGGAAAAATATGAGTATATCGGGACATCATATTGGCGTAGGCCTCCGAAGTAGCACCTTCAACTAAATGATTCCTTTACAATACTTTCACGGAAGCAACTTCCTTGTTTCTCAATTTCTTAATTTACCGATCTAGAATCTCAATCGGGACTTCCTCATAAGAAAGATTTTCATCAATTGTCAAACCTTCTAAGGGAATTATGGATGTCGGATCTTCAATACCCTTTTTCAACATAGAGACATTGATAACGGGATGAACAGATGCCAAATCATTATGCAAATCAAGCTCATAAGCAACCTTACCAACACGTGTCAAAAGTTGATATGGGCCCATATATCGGGGACTAAGCTTCCCATTCTTACCGAACCACATTATACCCTTCATGGGTGGGATTTTCAAGTAAACCCAGTCAATAACATCAAACTCAAAATCTCTTCTTCTAACATTGGCATAGGAATTTTGTTGACTTTGGGCGGTTCTCAACCTCTCTCTAATAAGTCGGACTTTCTCCATAGACTCATCAACTAACTCGGGTCTTATTAAGGCAACTTCACCCACGTCAAACCAACCTGTAGGAGATCTGCACCTCCTATTATAAAGAGCATAAAATGAAGCCATACCAATACTCGAATGGTAACTATTATTATAAGAAAACTCAATCACTGGTAAGTGATTATCCCAATTCCCCTTAAAATCGATGACACGTGCTCTCAACATATCTTTCAAAGTTTGGATAGTTCGCTTCACTTACCCATTGGTTTATGGGTGAAAAATTGTGCTAAGCTTCACTTTAGTGCAAATATCCTTTTGGAAAGATTTCCAAAACTAAGAAGTAAATTGAGTACCTCTATCAGAGATAATGGATAAAGGCACTCCATGCAACCTTACCATTTACCTCAAATACAACTTAGCATAGTCTTCCGCCGAGTAAGAAACTTTGATTGGAATGAACTGGGCATATTTCATCATTAGGTCTACTACAACCCTAATCGAATCTTAATGTCGCCGAGTACGAGGCAAACAACCTATGAAATCCTTATTCAAATTTTCCAATTTCCAAGTAGGAATACTAATGTCATGGGATAGACCTCTCGATTTCTAATGCTCAATTTTCACTTGTTGTCAATTAGGACACTAAGCCACAAATCCCGCAATATCATTCATCATCTGATTCCCCCAATAGACCTCCCCAATATCACAGAACATCTTGGTGGCTACCTGGTGAATAGAATACCGAAAACTATGGGCTTCTGAGAAGATTTTTTCCCTCAAGTGATTGACATTCGAAACGCACAAACGACCTTTATATTTAAGTACATCATCTCCCCCTGGGAGAAAGCCTCTACAGATTTCTTCAGAACTGCCTCTTTCAATTCTACTAAAGTCGGGTCAAAATATTTCTTAGGTTTCACATCATTTAAAAAAGACGATTCGGAACCATTATGAACCATAACACCACCCTTAGTAGAGTCCATCAACTGAACACCCAATCGGGACAATATATGTACATCTCGTACCAATTCTTTCTTATCTTCTTCTACATGGGAAACACCACCCATTGATAATCGGCTAAGAGTATCCGCTACTACATTCGCTTTATCGGGGTGATAGAGAACACTCATATCACAATCCTTGAGTAACTCAAGCCACCTTCTTTGGCGAAGATTAAGATCTTTCTGATTAAACACATATTGCAAGCTCCTGTGGTCGGTGAACATATCTATATGAACACCATACAAATACTCCCTCCAAATATTTAAGGCAAATCCCACCGCCGCTAATTCAAGATCGTCGGTCGGATATTTCTTCTCATGGACCTTAAGTTGCCTTGAAGCATAGGCAATAACTTTACCATTTTTCATAAGCATACATCGTAGCCCAATTTTTGAGGCATCACAATATACAACAAAAACATTCTTTCTTTCTGCTAAAGTCAAAATCGTAGCCAAATTAAGTATATCTTCAAACTGTTGAAAACTCCTTTTGGCACAATTCGGACAATTTGAACTTGGCCTTCTTTTGAGTAAAAGCCGTCAAAGGAAAGAGAATTGATGAGAATCCCTCAACGAACCTTCTATAATATCTGGCTAATCCCAAGAAACTTCTAATTTTTGAAGGTGATAGAGGTCCAGGCCAACTCTTGACCGCATCCGTCTTCTTAGGATCTACCTCAATACCCTTACTTGAAACAATATGGCCAAGTAAAGCTACGGACCTTAGCCAAAACTCACACATGCTAAAGTATGCAAAGAGTGGTTGGTCCTAGAGAATTTGCAACACAATCCTCAAATGATTGATGTGATCATCCTCACTTCTCAAATAAATCAATTTATCATCAATGAACACAATTACAAACATATCAAGGTATTGTCTAGACACCCTATTCATCAAATCCATAAAAGTCGCCGGAGCATTAGTCAAACCAAATGACATCACCAGGAACTCATAATGACCATACCATGTTCTAAAAGACGTTTTCGAAATATCATCATTCTTCACCCTCAATTAGTCATAACCCGACCTAAGGTCAATCTTAAAAAATTAACTTGCACCTTGGAGTTGGTCAAATAAGTCAGCTATCCTCGGAAGAGGATACCTATTCTTAATGGTCACCTTATTCAATTGTTGATAGTCAATACACAATCGGAGTGAACCGTCTTTCTTCTTGAAAACAACACTGGAGCACCCCAGGAAGAGATACTCGATCGGATGAAACCCTCATCCAACAAATCCTTCAATTGCTCCTTTAATTCCTTAAGTTCCATCGGAGCCATTTTATAAGGAGGAATAGATACAGGATGCATTTCTGGAGAAGGTCAATACCAAAGTTTTTTTCCCTTTCGGGAGGAATATTGGGTAAATCATCGGGGAACAGTTCTGGATACTCATTAACAATGGGGACCGACTCAAGATTAGGGGTTTTATAATCCATATACCTCACCCTAACTAGATAGTACAAGAAACCCTTATAAATCCTCTTTCTAGCCTTAAGATAAAAAATTAACCGACCTTTCAGCATAGAATTTCCCCCCTTCCATTCTTAGATAGGCTCATTCGGAAACTGAAATTTGAGTACATGGGTTCTACAATGAATAGAAGCATAACAATAGTGCAACCAATTCATCGCCTTTAGTGTCTTACCTTGAGCATCCTCATATTCTGGATCATTGGGCGGTACAGTACTGCTTCGGGAAACTAATTGGCGACTTGCCGACTGCTCCTTTCCTCACCTTTTGATCCACTTCCTTCAAGGCTTCGCGTACTGGAACAAAAGGCGGTGCATGTCAATTCGGCGACTAGCCAAGTTAGACTTGGCGATCTGCAGACTTTCATTTCTTGTTCTTTTCAGTCCTTTTTCCTCCGTTTTGGGCCTATATATTCGTACTTTCAGTCAAACTTCAAAGACCTAAAACTTAAGCATTTTAATCAGGTATTGAGATAAAACAAGCATTCGAGAACACTATTTCTATTAAAATAAAGCCCTAAATAAGTCCAATTTGTGGACTCATCAGTGACTCATGGAAGAGACTTGAATTTGGGCAGTCTTTGATTAACTACTGCCTAGACCACCACGGCCCGTGGTCCCCACCACGAGGAATCATTTGTGGTCATGGGAGGTGAGCATGTCTTGAGAAGGCTGCCCAAGCATCACTTCCTTAGCCCTTGCCTTTCACACTTAGCCCTAGCTTAGCCTACTAGATTCCAAGTTGTTACATTATATCCCCTTTGGGAACATTCATCCTCGAATGGAATTCTAGACATCTTTAGGAAGTAAAGACTCAATACTAGCAACCTATCATGCATGCAATCTCATCTAAATGCACAAATCGAGGAGGAAACATCAACTCCAAGCTAAACATACTCAATGCACCATAAGAAAGGTAGGAACTATATCTAGCAATGCAATATGCATGAAATTTCAAAATTTCTCATCTTCAAGAAGGAACTACCATCTCCAAGCTAAAAGTATGCTCAAAATAATCTCATAGAGCCTATATGCAATTCATTCTCAAAAAGCATATTTATAGCATGTTGAACAACTGATCTCATGAAATCTATGGCAACTCATACTCAATGCTCAACAACATGAGGAAACTCAATCATGTAAACTCATTTTCTTTTAAAACACTAGTTTTCATGAACATGCATAACTTAAGAAAATCATGGGAATATCTAAAACACACATGACTTCAAAAACAAAGAACAAACCAAGAGGAACTCATTACCTCAAGCTAGAGTAGGAGTAGAAAGAAAAAGATGAGTATATCGGAACATCATATCGGCCAAGGCCTCCCAAGTAGCACCCTCAACTAAATGATTCCTCCACAATACTTTCACAGAAGCAACTTCCTTATTTCTCAATTTCTTAACTTCCTGATCTAGAATCTCAATCGGGAATTCCTCATATGAAAGACTTTCATCAACTCTCAAACTTTCTAAGGGAACTATGGATGTCGAATCTCCAATACACTTTTTCAACATAGAGACATTGAAAGCGGGATGAACAGATGCCAAATCATTAGGAAAATCAAGCTCATAAGCAACCTTACCAGCACGTCTCAAAATTTGATATGGGCCTACATATCGGGGACTAAGCTTCCCTTTCTTACCGAACCACATTACAGCCTTCATGGGTGGGATTTTCAAGTAAAGCCAATCAATAACAACAAATTCAAAATCTCTTCTTTTAATATCGGCATAGGATTTTTGTCGACTTTGGGCAGTTCTCAACCTCCCTCTAATAAGTCGGACTTTCTCCATAGCCTAATGAACTAACTCGGGTCCTATTAAGGCAACTTCACCCATGTCAAACCAACCTGTAAGAGATCTGCACCTCCTATTATAAAGATCCTAAAATAGAGCCATACCAATACTCGAATGGTAACTATTATTATAAGCAAACTCAATCAATGGTAAGTGATCATCCCAATTTCTCTTGAAATCGATAACACGTGCTCTCAACATATCTTCCAAAGTTTGGATAGTTCGCTACACTTCCCCGTTGGTTTCTGGGTGAAAAATTGTGCTAAGCTTCACTTTAGTGCAAATATCCTTTTGGAAAGATTTCCAAAATGGAAAAGTAAACTGACTACCTCTAACATAGATAGTGGACAAGGGTACTCCATGCAACCTTACCATTTCCCTCAAATACAACTTAGCATAGTCTTCCGCCGAGTAAGAAACTTTGAAGGGAATGAAGTGGGCATATTTCATCATTCGGTCTACTATAACCTTAATCGAATCATATTGTTGCCGAGTACGAGGCAAACAACCTATGAAATCCTTATTCAAATCTTCCAATTTCCAAGTAGGAATACTAATGTCTTGGGATAGACCTCCCGATTTCTATGCTCAATTTTCACTTGTTGTCAATTAGGACACTAATTCACAAATCCCGCAATATCATTCATCATCCCATTCCACCAATAGACTTCCCAAATATCACAGATTTTCTTGGTGGCTACCTGGTGAATAGAATACCGAGAACTATGAGCTTCCGATAAGATATGTTCCCTCAAGTGATCGACATTCGAAACGCACAAATGACCTTTATATCTAAGTACACCTTCTCCCCCTGGGAGAAAGCCTCTACAAACTTCTTAAGGACCGCCTCATTCAATTCTACTAAACTCGTGTCAAGACATTGCTGAGCTTTCACATTATTCACAAAAGATGATTCGGAACCATTATGAACCATAACACCACCCTTGGTAAAGTAATCAACTAAACACCCAATCGGGACAATCTATGTACATCTCCTACCAATTCTTTCTTGTTTTCTTCTACATGGGAAACACTACCCATTGATAATCGGCTAAGCGTATCCGCTACTACATTCACCTTATCGGGGTGATAGAGAACACTATCATGACAATCCTTGAGTAACTCAAGCCACCTTCTTTGGCGAAGATTAAGATCTTTCTGATTAAACACATATTGCAAGCTCTTATGGTCGGTGAACATATCTATATGAACACCATATCTATATGAACACCATACAAATAGTGCTTCCAAATATTTAAGGCAAAAACCACCGCCGCTAATTCAAGATCGTGGGTCGGATAATTATTATCATGGATTTTAAGTTGCCTTGAAGCATCGGCAATAACTTTCCCATTTTACATAAGTACACATCTTTGCCCAATTTTCGAGGCATCACAATTTACAACAAAAACATTCGTTCTTTTTGGTAAAGTCAACACCGTAGTTGAAGTAAGTCTATCTTTCAACTGTTGAAAACTGCTTTCGCACAATTCGTACCATTTGAACTTGGCCTTCTTTTGAGTAAAAGCCGTCAAAGGAAAAAGAATTGACGAGAATCCCTTAACAAACCTTTTATAATATCTGGCTAATCCCAAGAAACATCTAATGTCTGAAGGGGATAGAGGTCCAGTCCAACTCTTGACCGCAACCGTCTTCTTAGGATCTACCTCAATGCCCTTACTTTATACAATATGGCCAAGGAAAGCTACGTACCTTAGCCAAAACTTACACATGCTAAAGTATGCAAAGGGTGGTTGGTCCTAGAGAATTTTCCACACAATCCTCAAATGATTGATGTGATCATCCTAACTTCTCAAATAAATCAATTTATCATCAATGAACACAATTACAAACATATCAAGGTATTGTCTGGACACCCTATTCATCAAATCCATAAAATAAGGCAGGAGCATTAGTCAAACCAAATGACATCACCAATAAATCATAATGACCATACCGGGTTCTAAAAGTCATTTTTGAAATATCATCATTCTTCACCCTCAATTAGTGATAACCCGACCTAAGGTCAATCTTAAAAAAGTAACTTGCACCTTGGAGTTGGTCAAATAAATTATCTATCCTCGGAAGAGGATACTTATTCTTAATGGTCACCTTATTCAATTGTCGATAGTCAATACACATTCGAAGTGAACCATCTTTCTTCTTAACAAACAACACTGGAGCACCCCGTGAAGAGATACTCATTCGGATGAAACCCTTATCCAACAAATCCTTCAATTTCTCCTTTAATTCCTTAAGTTCTATCGGAGCCTTTCTATAAGGAGGAATAGAAATAGGTTGCGTATCTGGAGAAGGTCAATACCAAAGTCTATTTCCCTTTCGGGAGGAATACAGGGTAAATCATCGGGGAACACTTCTGGATACTCGTTAACAATGGGGACCGACTCAAGATTAGGGGTTTTAGAATCCATATACCTCACCCTAACTAGATGGTACAAGCAACCCTTATAAATCCTCTTTCTAGCCTTAAGATAAGAAATAAACCGACCTTACATCATAGAATTTCCCTTCTTCCATTCTAAGATAGGCTTATTAGCAAACTGAAATTTGACTACACGGGTTCTATAATAAATAGAAGCATAACAAGAGTGCAACCAATTTATAAATTCATCTTCCATAGTTTATTACTTTTGTATAGGCTATTTAAGAAGTCGTCCAGGTGACCCTAAGTCCGGGAATCCCTAAATACCAACTCTAATTTCCTTAAATGACCAGTGGTGCCATAAATGATCGTTTAGGGTCTTGTGAAGGGTCCCTGGCCTATTTTCAGGTTTGTGGACTTGCTCGTTAACCTACTTTTACCTTTTCAAAGCTCGAGGATTTAGAAAGAGATAACCTTCCAAACATATAAGATGCTAATTATCTTGAAATCCTAATCAACTTAATTACATGAGGATTACAATCACATCATATAAGACTATAGTCAAATCAGATCAATCTCTTGATAAAAGATGTTTTCCTTTTATTCAGTAGGTATTACTCCTAGTTGAGGTGTCTAAGTAAATTATGCGTACATCTTTAAGGGACCCTATATGACTTAAACCATAAGCATATGATCCTTGTGAAAGTTATGTCTAAATCCTTATTTAAGTGTAATGTCTTATAAATATACTCCCCTGATGTATGTGTAATCAAGGACACAACTTCTGATGTAAGGGTGTACGATCGTGCAATAGTATAGTAACCCAACCAAGGGTTAGGATCGTTCCCAAGAGAGTGGTTTTGAGAATTGATAGAAAAATAAAATTTAGGTCTAACTAGTCGTAGCTAAAGACATTAACTATTAAAAATATTGTAAATTAAAAGGGGACACAAGAGTGTCAATTAACAATGGGGTTTTGTCACTAGTGAGTAAAAATAGCAAAATTAACAAGGATTTCTAAGTAATGAGAGGGGGATTCTTGGGATGTGAATGGAATACAGGATAGACTAAATAATTGGGTACATGCTTTTGATAGAGAACTCGTAGAGTAATTATGACTAGGCTAGACTCTAAGGAGGATAAGCTCTCTCTCGAGCAACTTACTACGTTTCAAAGGCGTTCCTCTAGGACAAACATTTACCGCATGAAGAACAGCCTCCGCCTCAACCCACTCACTCTCTCGAGCTGAGTGTGTGGACATGGGACTAGGGTTCACTATCTCAAGCTGAACCTCATGTCGGCCCACTCGCACTAGCTATCAATTTAGTGGTCCTAGTTTTACGACCTCTCTCTCGAGCAAGTCGAAAACACATATATGAGATTATATTTGCAACGACAACCTCATTAAGTTCATCCACAACACTAAATGAAATCACATTTAAACTACAAATAGACTATCCGCAAGCAAGACCCAACAACTAATCTAAACCCATATTCACAAAATCACACCTCAAGAATTGGGGATTTTAGCCACACATGTATAAGAGATAGAAATTTATACCAAATTGAGCTCGCATTCAACTAGGTATGAAAATTTAAGTCTTGATACAGGCCAAAATTGAAGAATATAAGAGACCCAAATCCAAATCTTGAAGTTGAAACCCTTTGGATTTTCAAGTCTTCAAAACCCTCTCAAACTTAGAGAAAAAATATCAAAAAGAACTACTCCATATGAAACTTATAATAATAGTTCGACCCTTAAAACTACAACTCTAACTAGTATTTATGGTTTTCATAGATTTGTGCTGCAGCGGATCATTTGGCGTCGTTAGTCAGAATCGCTGATCTACTCAGCGATTCGCCCTTTGGTGTAGTTCATCGCCGTCTTGCACCAGCCTTCAGCATCGTCGTGTTATGGGTCATTGCTCCTTTTTTCCGCCGACTTGATCCTTTCCTTCAAGGCTCATCACACTAGAACAAAAGACGAAGTAAGACCTTTCAGCGACTCGCCAAGTGGACTCTACGATCCTCAGGCGTTCATTTCTTCGTTCTTTTCAGCCTTTTCGTTCCTTTTTTGCGACAGTGTCCATGCTTTCCTTCAAAACTTCACATACCTGAAACTTAAAGGTTTTCATCAGCTATTGAGATAAAATAAGCATTTGAGGACAAAATTTCTATTAAAACATAGCCCTAAAAGAGTCAAATTTGTGGACTCATCATCGAGCCAGTGTAGCCCTTAGCCCAGGTGAAGGACCACGAGGACCTTCACGGTCTGTGATCCTTCACGCGGTCCGTTAAGTGGACCGTAGAAGGGAGTCCCGAAATCAGTGGCTACTGGACCAAGGTCCACTGCCGGCCCTGGACCAAGGTCCCGTTTTTGCGACAGTGTCCATGCTTTCCTTCAAAACTTCACATACCTGAAACTTAAAGGTTTTCATCAGCTATTGAGATAAAATAAGCATTTGAGGACACAATTTCTATTAAAATATAGCCCTAAATGAGTCCAATTTGTGGACTCATCATCCCCCTACCCCATTTTTTGTGGCACCCTTTCTTTTTTAATTCGTTCTATAAAGATTTCACATTATTATAATTAGAACAATTTAACTTTAAGATTATCTTTTTACCCATAATGAAATCATTCTCAACCACATCAAATATCTAAGGATTGTTTTAGACCAAAAGTATTCAATATTTTCTTAAATGCCATGTCAACTCAAAAGATTCCACATAAAATAGGATAGAGGGAGTAATACTTTTGTCCTAATATTGCACAGAAATGCTTTCACGCATGATTGAATTTCTTTTAGACGTTACGTTTCATTTTTATATTGTGTCAACTTCCTTTTTTTCTTGTTTTATTAAAGTTAATGTCGGATGGATCAACTTTGATAAAATTAAACAACATATCCATTGAGACAAAAACTTTCATCCAAATTAACCCAAATAATGAGTTATTATCATATATAATCATTCGGCACTGTTGATTTTCAAGCGAAGTGCATTTCATTTCTATGCTAACATTTTTCCACCACTTTTATTCTTATTTTCTTTCTTCTTCTTTTTCAATATTTTCATCCATTTAAGTATTCCTTCTTCTTTCTTGCTTTCGCCTATTAAAGATTCTTCAAAGCTCTATTTTAAAATTTGGCGTGCCACAAATGTAAATTATTCCAAATGAATAATATATCAGAAGACTTAAGATATTGACATAAGTATATATCCAAATTTATATTTTACTTTGTGATTATATACAAAAGAAAATCTAATTTATCAATTGATAGTCAAAAGTTTGAAAATAATATATATTGAACCTATAGTAGCATAAAAAATATTTTTTTGTTAGATACTTACTTTAATCATTTTAAGAATTAGGGATTTAACATGTTCAATTGGTACTCTAAAATTTTAAGAATTTTTACTTGAAATTATATGAATTTAATGTGAGCAAAATATTTTTACTTTTAATTTTATTTTGAATGGGCCAAATTTTCGGTACGAAACTTTTATTAATATGTTTTAAAAAATTTATTTTAATGTTATAAGTGTTATATCGGTTTTAGTTCTGTAAGTAACATCCTTCCAAGAGGATCTCTATAGCTTTATTTGTGTTGGTTCATATCACTTGGTCAACTAAGACACAGACTGTCGATCTCGTCTTCGTATATTTAGGTGTGACAAAATTGATTTGATTAAAAAAGTAGAAAGTGAAAAGATTCCTATGTCTAAATTAACTATATGATTAATAAATCAGATAAGTCATGCAATAGATTTAAGTTGATTACTCTATATAATTGTTAGTTAACAAATTCAGGGAGATTACTATTGAGTGTTTCATATTATTTAATTTTACTCCAAATAGAAGAGAAAGTTTAGATTTGGATTTTCTTCCACTATTGCTCTGTCGTGCACCTTTGTTTGTGTTTTCCTTTCCCAACAAAGTGGTATCAGAGTATTAGGTTATTCTTAATTATCTATTTGAATGATGGAGTAAAATATGAGCAAGATGGTGTGTTTAAATGGTAGCAATTATCATATTTGAAAAGGCAAGATGAAAGATTTTCTATTTGTCAACAAAATGCATTTATATGTGTTTGCTTCCAATAAATCTGAGTCTATGAATGATGAAGATCGGGAATTTGAGCTCCTGCATGTTTGTGGGTGTATCAGACAATAAGTTTAAGATAATGTTAGAAATCATATTGTTAATGAGACACATGCCAGAAGTTTGTGAGATAAGTTTAAGACACTTTATGCTTTGAAGACTAGCAATAACAAGTTGTCCTTGCTGAAATAATTCATGAATATCATATATAAAAAGGGCAATCCTATTTCAGATCATATTAATGATTTTCAGGGATTCCTTGATTGGCTGTCCAGAATGGGCGTAATATTTGATGAATAAATACAGGGACTTTGGTTTCATAATACTCTGGCAAACTCTTTTGAAACCTTTTAAGTTTCTTTGACTAATTCTTCTCCCGGTGGTATTGTAACTATGGGATATATTAAGAGTGGTGTTTTAAATGAAGATATGAGAAGAAGATCTCAAGGCTCATCTTCTTTAGTTTAACACTCGGAGTGTTTGATTACCGTAGATAGGGGGAAGAATGTTCAGAGTCAGAATGACTGAGATAAAATTAGAGGCAAGTCAAAGTCTAAACACAAGAATATTATATATGACTATTGCCACAAGAATGGACATATCGAGAAATATTTTTATAGTTACAAGAGAGATATGAGACAACAAAAGAAAGATAGCGGTAATGAAAATCATATTTTTATTATTGCTAAGGATGATCTTCTTGTTGCTTGTGGAGAAAATGCTATTAAATCTTGTTTATGATGAGTCTAGCTGGTTTGTAGATTCTGGTGGTACCTTACATGTCATGCCAAAGAAGGAATTAGTTTCTTCTTACACTCCATGTTAAAAATGGGAAATGATAATAAAGTTGAGATACTTGGCATTGGCACAATTTGTTTGGATAGTAACAATGGTTCGAGACTTGTTCTCAACAATCTCAAACGTGCTCCGATGTTCGCTTGAATCTGAATTTTGTAGGAAATCTTGATGATGAAAGTTATATTAACAACCTTGGTGCAGGCTAGTGTATGATTACTAAAGGTTTAATGATTATGGCTTGAGGTGATAAGTTTTCTAACATGTACGTATTGAAAGGCTCCATTTCTAAAGGCTTAATAATTTATTAGAAAGTGATACTTCATCAAAGTTATGACATAGAAGACCGATTCATATGTGAGAGAAGAGGATTGATAAATAATTCTTCTTTATAGATTTACACAATTAAAGTTGAGAAATGTGTTTGTTGCTTAGCCGGTAAATAGAAAACAACTTTTTTTCACAGTCATCTGCCTTCATGAAAGATTGATTTGCTGCAGTTGGTACATTCTGATTTGTGTGGTCCTTTTAAGGTAAAGTCTCATGGTGGTGCACTTTACTTCGTGATTATATTCATGATCATTCTTGGAAACTCTGGATAAATAGAAAATAGTTTCTTTTCACATTCATCCGCCTTCAAGAAAGCTTGATTTGTTGGAGTTGGCACATTCTGATTTGTGTGGTCCTTTTGAGAAAAAGTCTCATGGTGGTGCACTTTACTTCGTGACTGTATTGATGATCATTCTTCAAAACTCTGAGTATACTCTTTGAAATCCAAGGATTAAGTAATTAATATGTTCAAGAATTTCCAGGCCTTAGTTGAGAGATATAAAGGGAAGAAATTGGCATGCATAAACTCAGATAATGGTGGTGATTATATTGGTCTTTTTGATAAATATTGTAGAGAGCAAGGTATTCGACATCATAAAACTCATCCAAAGACTCCTCAGCTAACTCGTTTAGCACAGATGATGAAAAGAACTCTCGTTGAGAGGGTTAGATGTTTACTTTAAGATGTGAAGCTCCCATATTCCTTTTGGGAAGAAGCACTTAATACTACTACCTATATTATCAATTTATGTCCTATTGTTGCTTTTAATGGTGATATCCTTGACAGAGTTTGGTGTGGTAAGAATGTCTCTTATGATCATCTTAAAGTATTTTGGTGTAAAGCCTTTGTGCACGTTCCTAAGGATGAGAGGTCAAAGTTGGATATTAAAACTAGGCAATGTATCTTTGTTGGTTATGGTCAAGATGAATTTGGGCATCATTTCTATGACCCACTTGAGAAGAAACTTGTTAGAAGTCGTGATGTTGTGTTTTTTGAAGACCAAACAATTGAAGATCTTGAAAAAGATGAGAAAGTTGATTCTGAGAGTAGTGAGAGCTTAGTTGATGTTGATCAAGTTCCTTTTACTATTGCACTTAAATAAAATCTTCAAAATGATGAAAATCGTATTAATAATAAAGACGACGATCTTATATAGAATGACCAGTATGATGTTGATGCTCCAGTGCAAGATGATTTAGTTGGTCAGCAACCAACTATTACTGAAGCTCCAGAGAGTTCTCTCAGAATATCTAATAGAGAAAAAATACGATCATCTCATGATTCTCCCAATGAGTATGTACTTTTGACTAACGGGACAGAACCTGAGAGTCTTGAAGAAGCCATGGAAAATGAAGAAACAAAAATATGGTTTGGTGCTATGAAAGATGAAATCAAGTCTCAACATGATTATCATACATTTGATTTGGTTAATCTACCTAAAGACAGAAAAATGTTGAAAAATAGGTGGGTTTTCAGGGTGAAACATGAAGATGGTAACCCAATTCAACTGTAAAAGGATAGATTAGTTGTGATGGGACAAACCAAAAAAGGGAATTGATTTTGATGAGATATTCTCTCCAGTTGTGAAGATGTCACCCATTCGTGTAGTTCTAGGCTTGGCCGCAAGTCTGAACTTAGAGGTTGAGCAAATGGATGTTAAAACTTCTTTTCTCCCTGGCGACTTTGATGAAAGAATTTATATGGAGCATCTAGAAGGATATGATGTCAAGGGAAAATAGAATTATCTTTGCAAATTGAAGACGAGCTTGTATGGTCTAAAACAAGGTCCCACATAATGGTACAGGAAGTTTGAGTCATCTATGAGTCAGCAGAGATTCAAGAATACTTCTTTAGACCATTGTATTTTTGTGAAAAGATTTTCTAATGGTGGCTTTATCATTTTTTTTTGCTTTATGTTGATGACATGCATGTTGTTAGTCATAATGCCTGCAGGATTAACAAGTTGAAGCGAGAATTGAATATGTCTTTTGCTATGAAAGACTTGAGACAAGCAAGGTAGATTCTTGGCATGCATATTGTATGTGACAGAGAGGCCAAGAATTTGTGGTTATCACAAGAGAAGTATGTTCGTAAAGTAGTTTGTAAGTTCAACATGGACAAAGCTAATGTTGCATGTACACCTTTAGTTATGCACTTCAAATTGAGCACGAATCATTATCCTTCCAGTGGTGGTTAGAATGAAGATATGAAGAAAGTTCCTTATGCTTTACCAGATGGTTACACTGATTCAAATATGGTTGGTGATGTTGATACTCATAACTCTACTTCAGGCTACTTGGTTACTTTTGAAGAAGGAGCTATGTCTTGGCAATCTAGGTTGCAAAAATATGTTGCTCTATCTATTATAGAAGCTAAGCTTATTGATGTTGTTGATTTATGAGTGGTGGATTTACACTTATTTGAGGCCTATTTAGTTCAACAATTAGTTTCCTCAATGCCTAATTATGCCATATTCTAATTATATTTTGATGATTTGCAGCTATGAAGGCTTAGGGACAAGAAAATGATAAATGTTTGAAAGAACATCCAAAAACATGAAAAGAAGTGTAAACTCCACATTGTTGATCGCCTAACAAGAAGGGTGGATCGCCCAATCGGCACGACCTCACCAAAATTGAGAGTGCTTAACATTTGAATTAACAGAGAAGGGCCTAAAATGCCCCTCAACTATTTGAATTGGTACAAAACTACCCTCCATCCACCTTTGGGCCCCCATATACCCCTAACTTCAATCTTTTGGCTCCAAATACCCTTATGTCTAACAGATCATACTCATAAGGTGGATGGAGGGCAATTTTGTACCAAATTCCATTGTTTGAGGGCATTTTAGGCTCTTTTTCGTTAAAATAATTTGAAATTACTTAATATATGAGCTCACATTATTGATTTGATTTTGAATTTCATAAAAAATTCTAAATAAAAAAAAGGTTAGCCATCTACTCTCTGCCCCCCCCCCCCCCCACCCCCCCCCCCCCCCACTTCTTCTTCTTCCCCCCCAAACCCGTACCCCTTCACTTCCTATCTCTTCCATTTTTTATTTGAATCTTCTCCACCATTTTAAATATTATTTTTATTAAAATTATGACAAAAAAGAGAGAAAAATGAAGGAAATAATGATGACACTCATATAGAAATAGTTAGTTCAATAATAGATGACTTAATTAAGAAAATATGTACGAATACTGAATTTTTCTTTTTGTGTGTACCCGAAATTCAAAATAAAAGCATAAAAATAATCATTTCTCCTATCCCCACCCCTATCACACCATGAAAAGAATATAAACATGTGAGTTCATTTCAAATTTGAGTCCCGAATATCATAGTTAAAAATAAGAGATTAAAAAAAGGAATAAAAAGGAAAATTGAACAAGACATTTGGATAATTAATAGACAATATGTATCTTTAAAAATAAAAAATATTTTAGATGGACAGTTAGTCGGGGTGAGTAGAAATTTTAGTTGGATCCCCATTTATGAGTTGAGTTATAATAAATTGGGGGTTGATTTAAAATAGGACAATAGGAAGATATCATGAAATTAATTATTTTTTCGATAATATTTTCATGTGTATCGAGTCAAAATATTAATCATATGTGGTTTTATAAAAAACTAATTTTTTTTAAAATATGGTTTTTATTATTTATTTGAGAAAAGTTAAAATTTGGATAAATAACATTAGGCAACATAATAAATATATATTTAATAATTTTACATTATGGAACTACTAAAAATAAGGGTAAATATGAGCCAAAGGATTAACATCGAGGGTATTTTTGAGCCAAAAATGGATGACAGGGGTATTTTAAGGCCGAAAGGTTGATGGAGGGTAGTTTGGTACCACTTCAAATACTTGACGGGCATTTTATGCCCTTCTCCGCTTGAATTAATTTAGGCAGGTCAGCGAATTCAAAGTGGAACGATGACTTACCGAATGTAAAGGGCAAACTTATTGACTGTTGTAGAAGGTGCCAGGACTTATAGAAAAATAGAAGGCTTAAAAGGCAAACAAAGGTGGTACTCGGCGATCCACCAAATGTGAAAGACAAACTTAAACGAGCTCGCCAACTGAGGTTCAAACACCTGAAGCCTAAATCAAGATAAAGGCGAGCTAAGGAGAAAACAAAAATCCGTCAAATGTGCTTGCCTAGCCCGACTAACGTCGCTGAAATGATCACGCAATGGCTTTTGGGCCAAAATTTGGGGAACTACAAATATCCCAAATGAGAGAGACAGAAGGGTCTAAAAATATTTCTAGAAATTGGTTTTAACACTTTCTCTTTAGAGTTTTAGAGTGAGAAACACTTTACCTTGTGAAGAACACTTTTAGTTTTGGGTTTTTCAACTTTGTTCTTAATTTGTACAATTTGAAGTTAAATTCAAAGTGGGTGTTGATTATAATTACTTAATTTAATGTCACCCATGGCTTCTCTCATTAAAGGTATAATTTCTTTATATTTTTTGATGGGTTGCTAAAACCCCATAGTCTAGGGGTACAATTATGGAGTTGAGTGTTGATTTAATGTAATGGATATTGTGTTGTGCTCTATTTTGTTGTTATTCATACATGAATTTGGGTTAATTAGCACGAGGTTAATTTGTGGATTAAGGTTCAAAAATGAATTCCTACTTTCGATCTCTAATTGATGCTCAAAAGAGATGGATTAGAGTGGATAATTAGTTCGATACTTTCAATTTAGGTTTGATGTCTACAGTTTGCTTGAAAAAAAGATTATAGATCAAATCTATTTGCCCTATTTTTGCATCAAAGGAAAGAATTTTGTAAGGTATTGGGTTGTTTAGTTATGCACATAAATGAGACTGAAAGGAGATTTTATGAACTGATGTTATGAGATTAAAAGATGATTAGTGTCATTGAAGATGACCCATCCTATCTAGGAGTGTTCATTACTATAGAGCAACACAATTACCCCTATGTGACATCGATTTCCAATCCCTGCACCCCTAGATTACTTGTTACTTATTTAAGTTTCTGTAATCTTAGTTTAATTGTGACTATTGATAACAAAATCCTTTTTTCGTAAATTTGGTGAAATCATCCACCCATTATTCTTATTACTACAAATGAATTGATTTACATACTAAATTTCTTAATAGAATTCTCTACATTATATCACTCTCTCTGGAATTCAACCCCGACTCTTAGTTGGGTATTTTTTATTGACTACGGCAACTTACGCTTTGGATTTGCTTTAGAGAGTAGTTTGAGTGTTATAGGAAATGGTGTCGTTTCCAGGGAGTCATGGATAAGAATTCCATTTGAGAAATTAGTTTGTTAATGTGTTTAGGTGTAGTAGATTATTCCTCTGTGTTGTTGTTTTCTATTTGCATGTCTAAAATATGAATGACCAAGGTAGTGATAATGATAGTTACTACATACAAAACGACAACATGGGTGATTTGAATGACATGACATGAAATTCAGTCAAACCACAAGAGACATCCGGTTATCTCCCATAGTAGGGAGGGCAATTTTTCATGTAACCGGAACAATGCTACAACTGCTCCAATTAAGAAGAATGTTTGGGGGTTTAGTTCATGAAGATATCCATGAACACCTTTGGAATTTTCTGGATGCATGTGGGCCGTTTGTGTTCAAAAACATCTCACAAGAGTTCATAAGGTTGATGTTATTCTCGTTCTCTTTGACGGGGAAAGCTACAAGATGGTTGGCGGAATTTCCAAATGATTATATTACTTCTTGGGAGGAGCTAACTAAAGCCTTCTTGAAGATATTTTTTCCTCCCTCGAAGATGGTAAAACTAAAGGACAAGATCCATAACTTTAAGAGAATTGAGGGTGAACCTCTACACGAGACATCGTTGTGGTTCTAGAAATTACTCTTGCAATGCCCAATGCATTATGTCCCGGACCATTTGTTTCTACAATACTTTTATTGTAGCCTTGATTCAATCAACAAAGGTGTGACTGATCAACTTGCCCAAACTGGGTTGATGCGACAACCATATGATGTAGCATCGTTGTTTCTTGATGACATGACCAAGGTAAACCGCATGGCATACTAGAGAGGACAAAGTGTCATCTTAACAACTGAGCATGATCAAGGAAAAAAATTAGACGGAGCATGAATGAGATGAAAACATGGACAAAATGATAATTCAACTCGATTTGTTGTCCAAACATATCATGGGAGGTGAGTTGAAAGCGATAAATACAGTTGGAACAAGTAATGGGAAGTGACCGGAGGATGCCAAGTTTAAGCCATTGTACAACAAGAAGCTACAATATTTGGAAAACCAAATGGGGGGTTCTCACCCAAATTACCAACGACAAGGTGGGAACAAAGATTGGAACAAGGACTGAGATAGTGGTTGAAAAGATTGGAGAGGTGGAAATTGGAGAGATAGGGAGGCTGAAAAAGATAGGTGTATTTCTCCCTATGATCATCCATGACTAAGAGAACCAGCTGGTCCGTAAGGAAACCAAATCGAGGAAATGATCACAAATATCTTCAACAAAATTAAAGGGTCCGACAAGGTGTTGAAGGACTTGAAAAATGACTTCTCCACTTTATATAAAACAATAACCTCTCATTCAGTTTCTATCACACAACTGTAAAGTTAAATGTGCCAGATCTTCACCCATATCAATCAAGAAAAAATGGAATCTCGCCTAGAGATACCATACCAAACCCTAAGAATGATTGTTGAGGAATTGAAAATTATGTCATGCCATGACGTTAAACAGGATGTTTTTTAGGAGGCAACCCAAGTTTTACTTTTTATTATTGTTTTCAATAACATGTGTTGTGAGTGCAAGTTGAAAGGAAGTCAAAGTGTTGTGAAGGGATAATAGGTGATGCCAAGACCATGTCGGCAATCTGCCAAAGGCATTGTGCGGACTCATTCTTGTCCGAATTTTGAGCTGGAAAAAGTGAAAATGTGTACTGTGAACTAGGCGATCTGAGCTCTAAATGGCGATATGCCAAAGTAAACTATGTGAACTCTGTCGAGTTTGTCCAGTCAACCTTCAAGTTTGATATCTACTCAGACCTCTTTGGTGAGCTTCAGTTCCTTCTGTGATTTACCGAATGCGTTTGACGACGTCAGCCACAGATCGTCGAACGTGCCTGACATAAACAGGTCAAGGGTCTTTTCATTTTCAAAAAATAATCCTTTTCATATCTTTGAACAATTTTCCCTCCTAAGCTTCCAATACAACTTTTAGTGATTTCAGTGCCTTATTTGTGTGCTTTTGAGTACTTGAAGTGCATTGGCTTGCTTGCATTTTCAACCCTATTTTCTTGTGTTGTGCTTCTACTTGAGGTTGTTGTTCGATTTATTTCTCATTGTTTTTTGCTTAAATTTGTGTTTTTTAATATGGGCTAAAGGCCATTTGAAGCATATTGTTGGTTAATTTCACCGGGTAGTGCTAAATAGATCGTATTGATCTATACCCATGAGTTAGATAGTTGAATTTATGCCTAAAATTGCTAAATTTGATTGTACTGGTGAATAGTTGAAATTGATTCCTTGTATATGATGGGTCTTGGTTGAATTTCATTTAGCTGAAGTCTACCCGGTGTTTCCCTGATTGCATGATTTTGCTGAATGATAGATGGAGTGACGACTTTCTTAATGGTAAATCATCAATTTGAGTAACATTTTGTAATATATGGGGGAAGTTTGAGTACCCGTGGGTAGAAAAAACATGTGGGTAGATTGTAGTTTTGATTGGGAACTGGGTATTATTGCGTATTGTGATTTATTTTGTGAAAATAGGCACTGGGTTGAACACTTCATGTTCGGAGAGCTTGTCTTATCTCGCCAAGGCACATATGCGAATTGTCAAGTAAGTCACAACTCGCCTTTCTTCGAGTGAATGTGTGATCTGGGTACTGTTCCATTCGATGGGCTTGTCTTAGTCCGTCGAAACACACTCGGCGTATTGCCAAGTGGGAGTGGACATTGCCTTTTTTGCATTTTTTCTTTGAGTTTGCACTGGCACTTTTGATGCACTTGTCTTAAGCCCATTGAAACCAATTCAGCAAATCAGCGAGTCAGAGTTGACTCCACCTGATGTTCTTGAATTTTTTGAAATTTTGTACTCTCCATTTCGGCGAGCTCACCTGAGCTCGCCTAACCTATTATATGGACCGCATTCCCAATAGACGAGACTGAGAACATTTTTACACTATGTTTTCTTTATGGTTTTGATTTTAACTAACCTTCACTGAGTCTATGTTGTATGATTGCGCTTTGCAGACAATAGATAAAACAAAATGGAAGCATTCCTCTCCTCCCCATCCTCTATTGAAAAGGCATATGAGGGTCACTATCAACGAGCCGTCTGAGGCTCCTCGCCCACATCAAACTACTCCAAGCTTCTCTAAGTGTGTGAGTGAGCAACCTAAAAAGTTGGTTGCTAGGAAAATAATAGACATCAGGTCCAAGTTGGTGCAATCCTCTTCAGCTTAGGCACATGCATCTCGTGTTCTCCCAGTGATTGCTCCAAGGGCCTCAAAAGGCTCAAGGCTTCTGCAGAGAACATGATTATTGAGGAGAGAAGACTTTCCATGGATGGTTTCATGAGTGACTAACCTGCGATCTGGGACACAATCAAATTTCACAAGTTCAAGGGGTTCACCAAGCGTCGAAATCTATATGTTTCGGCTTGGGTGAGGGAAGTCTACACTGCATATGTACAACCCGTTCCAAAGAAGAGAAAGAGAACATTTTGGAAGCCTTTAGTGGAAGTTAAAGTACATGGCAAGATGGTACAATGCCATAGAGGTGCCATCAACACTACTCTAGACACTTCATCAAATCGGGCTGACATGTTGACAATGTGTATGCATCATGACCTTGACTCTCTCAAAGGTTGGTTAGCACTACTTATCTATGAAATTTCTCCACCTTGGATGTCTGACGGGTCGAGAATAGAGATGAAGGACTTGAATGTTGGCGCCTTGTACTCGTTTAGATTCATTAGCAGTAATATTATGCCTTCAAAGAATCTGTCCATCCTTAGGCACCCAAAAGTTGTGTTAGTTGGTACAATAATAAAAAATAGAGAGCAGATTAATGCAGGGTGAATCATTGTGGACGAGATGCTATTACAAGCTAGACAATAGTAGACGTCACTTCCATTCCTAGTTTTGATCACACAACTGTGTGAATAGGGTGGAGCTCCCTCTCAGGGAAAGACTGATTTGTAGATTACCCTGGCCTCTTCCAATAATATCTGAAGGATTAAGGTTGATTATCTATGGGAAGATATGGCTCGGAGGAAGCCACCACCACGAAAACTACACCCATGGTTATCCAGCCACACTTGTTGCTGAAGCAACTCCATCCACTCCTTCTGTAGAGTGATTAGGTATAACCCATCCTTCCTCAGTACCTTCTACTTACACTGCTACTGCTTCACCTGCCCCCACTCCTATCTCTCATCCCCCCTTGACCCAGGCCATGGTTTATCAAATGGGCAATCTTGCCCGGTCTGCGGATGTCAAGGCGCGAAGGTTTCGAAGGATTGGCCCAAGATGATTGACCGGGAAATTAAGGTTGCTTTAGCTCAACTGAGGGAGGTCGAATCAGTGTGAGGCCTCTATTGAGTCATATGGTGTGAGGTTTTCTAACCTCCCCACTAGGTTAGAGGTCCCTGAGAAGTTAAGGGTAGTTTGGGTGTGCTATCTTTGATGAGGCGTGAGCTAGATACTTTGAGGGCTGATGTAGATAAGTTGAGGTATACAAATTTATCGATGTTATGGGGTAAGGTTACCCTACCTCAGAATCTGTACCCCTAGTTATGCCGAGTGGTAATCTTTCTAAGAGTGTCGCTAAGCAGCTGAGTGGAGGTAATGTAGCTGTTAATTCTGGTGATGTGAGAGAGCATGATATAGCCGATGATTATTTGGCTGAGAAGACATTTGAGGAGGAGATAAGGAGAGATTAGGGTGAGCAGGGAATAGGTGTGACACTACCTGAGCTGTAGGACCTCTAGGAAACGATGGTCGATGGTACACCAGAGAGATCCCTTGAGGAGACCTTTGTAATTGGTACCAGTGGAGTCTCTTTAGACTCCATCATCCTTCCTAGTGATGTGTCGGGCACTGATGCCCAGGTTGAGCACAAAGCTCAGAAAAGATGATGACTTAAGATATCAAAATCAATTCTCACACTCTCAAAGCTAACATATGCATGATTCTACCCATATGCTTACCCGTATTTTCCAATCAACATATCACTCGGCTCAATCAAGATCACAAATATCTTTCAGGGCTTGTAACGGGGCTAAGGTTAAAGGTATGATTGTTTTGGCTTAGTGACTTCTACCTTCATGAAGCATGGCTTGCATTTCACTTCTTTTCCTTTTATTCCACTCTTTTCATTTTCACAATCCACCCTAAGTACTTTCAAGAACAAAAAATTCTTGTATCACTCATTGGATACCCCTTTATATTCCATCCATACTTCCTTGTCAATCTTTTTTTTCTTTTACTTTTCTTTCTTTCTCTTGTCTTTCGTTTTCCCTTTTGTTTTTTTATATGAAGGAGTTTCATCTTTTTCAACACAATTCTTCAAGGGTGAATTTCACAAACTTCTTGATCAATTTTTTTCCTCATTTTTCACCACACCCCCAACTTAGAATTTTGGCTTAAGTTGGGTATTCAAACGGACCAAAGCTTCATGAAGGGTTTAGGTTGGTACGAAAAAGGATAAATGTGTTCACGTTTCATCCAAAGAAAAGATTAGGCTCAAATGGTGCCAAGCTAGGTTCACACTCTCACAAGGTGGTCACGAAGAGGTATAACAACAATTTTGGTTCTCTCTCAAAAATTTGTGCCTAAGATCATTTCTTTCATTCACCAACGTTAGTCAATTGAATCAACATGGAAATTTCTAGGTGTAACCAATCACATATTTCAAGAAAATCACACCACACAAGACAGTCAACACAATCATCGATCATGGTTATACAAGTTAAGCTCGCATGCAACAATCATGATAAGACTCACTTCAACAATCGACTAATCACAATGAGATGCTAAGAGTCCACACATGACATATGTAATGATGTGAGACCAAAAATATATATTTTTAATCAGTATTTGCCTCACATTTATTATTTGTATTTGTCCCTTTTTAGCATTAATTTTATAGATTGGGCTAAATAGTGTATTTTATTTGTAGGAGAAAATTGGTGTAAAGATGAAGAAGTTTGGAGTTAAAACGAATTAAAGATGGAAGATTGAAGAAGAAAATTAAGCAGGCGGCTTAATGGATTAAATTAAATATAATAATGTATAAATATATAAAGTGTATATTGCAATCTGCGAACCTTAAAAGTGAGAAACTTGTTGCAACGTGGCAGCAAGTGAATACTTGCAGAAATATGTTGAGGCGGCAGATCACTGTTCACGCGGAAGTCAAATTCCGTTTGGTTTTGGATCTTAATTTGATTTGGACTCAGTTATTTTATTAATAGTTTTCTATATTTATAAATAGTTCATAGAAATAATTATTGAGAGATAAAATATAGGGTATCAAGTATAAAGTTGTCAATACTTTTTAGCGTTCTTTTCTTTCTTCTTTTCTTAGACATTAGTAGTTAAAGGCCCTTGTTTTGGGGCTGTAGCTATGGGTAATTGTTGAACATAGATTGTTTTGAATTAATGATTGGTTATCGCTTAAATTATGTTTGTATTCTTGTTTTAGTATTTCTTAACTGACCATCATAGATATAAATCTCTTGTCTACTCATAAACTCGAGAGACGCTAAGGTATTTAGACCAAAGAATACAAAAAGTTTGATCTTCCATTAAATTGAGTTGATTTGTGTTTAGGAGTGACGCTCGGACGAACACCTAGCTTGGTTACAAAACAAGATAAAATATAAATGATCACCAATTAGGACTGCATATCCCGCTCAACGATTTAGTTAGACAGTTAATTGGAGTAGGCGATTAGAGGTCGGGAGACCATGATCATAAAATCAATCATTTAAATCAGTAATTTGATAAACGTAGTTAATTCATGCATGAGATGTGATACATGAAACCCTATACATGCTGCAACCCTGGAATTTTCCAAATCACTGTAAGTAATTTTATTATTTCATTCATGCATTCTTTTCTTTACAAATATAAATCAAACATTTTTGGCACTCTTAAATAAATAATTAGACTAGTATAATTTAGTAAAAATAGTTAATCGACAAGTCCTTTAGATTCGATAATTTGATTTTTTTTAAGAGCCACTATATTACTTGCACGACTAGGTACACTTGTGTGTGCAATTGGGAGCAACATGGTTTTGGCGCCGCTGTCAGGGACTTAGAAATTAACTATTCTTCTAGGTTATACCTTTTATTTTTATTTATTTATTTATTTTGATACATATTTTTTTCTACTAATTAATACTCTTCTTGAGATGAATGGGGATGAGGATTATTCATGTGTGGTAAGACCCTGTCCTTATTGCAAAGGAGCTTGACAACAATGTCATTATATTTCAGAGGGAGAATTGCGTGCACCATATTTATCCTGTAAATTTTGTAGTGGTTTGTTGGTCGGTTATACCATGTATTGCTACCCTACTTCAAAACCCTCTCATGATGAGGCCAATAATCTTTGTTCCTTTGATACTATGGAATCTTGTAGGAAATTAATAGAGGAATATGAAGAGCGTCATAGGAGAATCATATATGTGATATCACGCCTTATAGATAGAAAAATAAAGCACATTCAAGATGTTGATATGTTTTTCTTGCATACTTAGAACTTAAGAAATTAATTGAATGCAAAGATTTCTTCGTTTGACGCTTACCAATTCAGTTATGAGTTTTGTGATACTGAAAAGGCACTCAGAAGTCAAATTGAGGATCCAAAACGGAAGGAGATTTAATGCAATCATACTTTTCTTGAAGATGACACGTTTGGGAAAAAGTTCAAAAGTGAGAATGTTGTAAATAATGCTTCTTTGGAGTTGAGGCAACTTGAATCTTATTCAGATCACTTTTCTATATTATGCTTAGATGGCGACATGAAAGTCGAGTCATCTGAACTAATGGATGAGTGTATAGATGAGAAAAAATACCCCTACATTCTAAAGTTTTTTAGTCCATGTAGACAAAACGACATTCCTCACATAAGGGCCAGAAGTGCAAGATGCAACATATATTACTTGGTTCCTTTATCTTTATACCACCGCCCTAGAAAAGAGCCGAAAAATTGATGCAAAGTTAGGGGTAAAATTCATAAATTCAAAGTGGAAAGAAATGTGGTAAATTTATTTGCGTAGTGCGTCGACGTTAAATTAGGTGCTTATCGGGAGGCAACCCAATTAGTAGTGTAACTTCTTATTTTATTCTATTAGTGCCACTATTTATTTATTTTTTATCTTCGTTTTGCATATTAGGGGAAGTCTGGGTACAAAAAAATTTGAAGCGAAGGAGCACGTTTTAGCTTAAGTGTGGGGTGCGTACAACCCTTGATGAAAATAAAGAGAACATGCTACTAGCTAGGCCTAAAGGCCTCGGGGAGTTTTTCTAAACCTTGTTTTTAGTTATATTTGATGCTTTGGGGACATAGCATCTTTTTAAGTATGGGGTGCAGGAATGAATTCGTAGTTTTTACTATAACTACCCAGGGGTACCCCTAGACGTAACACGGCGTACTTGACCCCAAATGGGACTCATACAAGCATCATAGCATACATGAACATAAAAGCATAGGAAAATAGTGCGGAATTTAATTTTTTTCTTTACAATCAAAGTCTTTTATAAATGAAAGAGAGTCTATGACACTCTGTCTCAAACCGTCTATTATACTTGAAATAAAACTCTTGAGTACAACTTTAGGGACACGGCCCTTACAAAAGGTTTAAAACATAAAAGAAAGACAATGAAGGACATATGGTTGAGCCCTGGAATACAATGAGGACTCACCAATCTTCTTCTTCTTGATCTCCTATGAACCTAGTCACGAGGATGGAATCCAATATCTCTCCAAAGCCTACACTTATAGAAAATGTAGAAATATGGGATTAGCACAAAAAGTACTAAGTATGGAAGCCATGCACAAAACCATTAAAACATGCATAAAAAGGGACATTTCATTTGAAATCATGCCATCATCTTTGAAATAGTTGAAGAATGCAACCAATAAGGCAACTCACATACATTACATTATAACATGAGAGATATCATTATAATAACAAGCATAGTCTCCAACATCAAGACAATACATATCCCAATCTATACAATACATAGCCTCCAATCATAACACAATACAAAGTCAAATACCAAGATCATCTCATCATTAAGTAATCATCACATAAGCAACCCCTAAGAAACACTTGTGCAATGTATGGTCGGCATCCCATAATACCAACCCTACTAAGTACTCCTTTGAAGCTACTTTAGTCATGCATTTCATCTTTAGACCTCATCTTAAGCAATAGCCACAAAAAAGGAAATAGTCATGTACATTACTTGAATTATAAGGAAAGTCATTCATAACAACTATCTATTCAATATACATGTATTCATTCAGATACTACATTCAAGAATTTCAAAGTTGGAAAATGCAATTAATCTAACTTATAACTTCTAATTATTTGTTAGTTCTATCTTCTAATACTCAATTCACAATCATATTTTTAAAAAAATCCAATTTAGAAGAAAACCCTAAAATAAAAAATCTCCAATTCTCTACCTAACTAACAATAATCAAATATACAAATTAACAATTGAATAACACAATTCCTCAAACTAAAATAATATACTAATTTATAACAAATCAAATATTACTAGAATTGAAAAAAAACTAAAATTAAACTGTAACTTTACCAAGCTAAGGAAAAGAGGCAGTGAGGACGACGGGTGGCGGCGCCGACGGGGTAAGGCAACAGCGGGACTAATGCTCAAGGAGAGAAGGGCGATGGCGGCGTGGGGTGGTATGGGGCAGCATCGCAACATTTAGGTTTTAGAGAGAAGGGAGAGAAGAGAGACGATATAGAAAGAGAGAAGGGAAAATTAGGGGAAAACCCATATTTTGGTTCAACATAATTTAATAAAAGCGACGGACAACGTCTCTTTGTCCGTCGCTTTTTAAAAAATATTTGACCAAAATTTTGACTAAAAAGCGATGGACTAAAAAATGTTGTCCGTCGCTTTTTAAAAATGATTGACTAGATAGTTTGACCAAAAAGCGACGGACTAAGAGATGTCGTCCGTCACTTTTAAAAAAAACTAATTAATAAAATAAAATAAATTAATAACGACGGACAACGTGGTTATTGCTTAATTTATAAATAATTATTTTTATTAAAAAGTGATGGACGACGTCTCTATATATATTAAATAAATAATTAATTATATATATATTTAGCGCAAAAATCCCCCCCAAAAAAGCGATGGGCTAAGAGATGCCGTCCGTCGCTTTTTGTAAAATAATTTTTAAAGTAATTATTTTTATTAAAAAGCAACGGACAGTGTGACAAATGACGTCGCTTTTCTATTCGTCATTTTTTAGCAGGTTTTTAGTAGTGCTACCACCACACCGAAAAGAGGGTGTCCTACTTGCCTAAGGTAGAACCATCGTGATAGCTTTTAGGTGGATCCACTAGCTAAAGACCTGTGTGGGTACATAGTTATGGGATAAGTAGATTGCTACTAGAAACCCAGACTTCTAGCGTAAAGGGTTTCCATCTCATGAGACAATCTATGTTGGGAACCCGAACTTGCTAAACGTAAAAGCTTCCTATCTCATTATTCATATCCTCTCGGTGCTAAGCCTATTTCCCTTTAAAAGTCATTAAACCTTTACTCAGGTTCATGTTCAATAGAGAATGCACTAGGCGCTGAAAACAACATGCATCATAATAGCTCAAAGATTCATTAGGTGAGAATGTCCTTTCACTTTAGAATCATCAACATGTGGGTAAACCTTTCACATTACCATTCCTAGTGTTTTCATGAGAATTAGCCTTTCAATCAACACAACAACATCATCATTATAATCATGTATATTCATGCATAATAATGTGTAAAGGTGCATATGAGAACTATACTTTCAATTAACCCCATTGACACATCATAATCATGTTTATGCATGGAATGTGTGTGTGTAATTGTCGTTGCAATGCCACCATCAGTAACATTATTATTCTAGACACTTCATTCAAAATCAAGTGTAAGGGTAAGGGAAGAATGGTCTTTCAAAAATACCACAATATACCCAATATTTATAGGACCTTCAACTTCTAAGTAAATCATGAGTTCACATACCAATCTTATCAACATGCACAAACCTTCACAATATGCCCTTCAAGGGCTATGGACCAACTCATACCAAACATATAGCAATAGCACATTAGATAAGGGAATACCATGATCCAACAACTCTTCAATACCTTAATCACATCATGATTGACACTTTATACTTCAAGTATTCACAAACATGCTTATAATATCATGATCAAGTCAATTCATGTTTAGGAGCATTACCATAAACCAATTCGAATCTAGGTGATCTAATCTAAGGCATTACATGAAGAATTTCATCATTCTAGGAGGATCACATTTAAACCCTCAATTAGCCTCGTTCATGACATAACCCTAGAACCTTATGTTAATCAAGAGTACATGTAGAATTATACTAACATCAAGTAACTACATCATAATTAAACACCTCCGATCCACCTTTCAAGTGGATCAACAAATTCATATACAATCTTCATCAACATATACAACCCTAGCAAATTGCCTTTCAAGGCTAAGAATCAAGATCAATCCTAACTTCTAGAATTACCATACTAGATAGAGAGATATCATGATTCAACAACATAAAAAACATAAATATGATCGATTGTTAAGCTTCCATGATCAATCAAGTCACACCTTAGTTCACAATTTAGAAATAAGGGGAAATCATGGGTCCAAGGGGGATTTTTATCAAAATCCATCAATACTCCATTAATCCAATCATAAATCACCAAAATCAATCATAATATATATTAATTAAACAATTAAATTCGTTTTAGAAGGAGACCCATGACTAGATTGAAAAACCCTACAATTGGGGAATTTGAAAACATGATTTGAAGGGGCTTCTTGGTGGTAACTAACCAAGAATGAAAAGCATCCATACTTTAGGTGTAGAATCCTTCCAAATTCGTATTGAAAAGCTCCTTCCTTCAAGATTTCCTTGATCTCTTTCTTTGTTCTTCAATGGAGGTTCTAGAGAGAAGATTTTGGGAGGGAAAGGTAGTTGGGTTTTGATTTGGGGTCTAGGCTTATAATGAATTAATGAGGTCTTTATGGACTTAAAATACGTTATATACATGTATAATTACCATATTAAACGACCCCTAATGGAAACTAATTAAAAAGGAATTAGTTGGAAATTACTTACCTTGGCCGATTTTGACAGCACACAGGTACAATTAACAGACCCCCATCCACGGACAGTGGATGGGTTCACATCCCGTGTTGTCCTCTCGTGGTTTGTGTCAGAGAAATGGTTTTGGTGGCCTTGACCTACGGAGTAAGACCACGAGCCGTGGATTGCATCTGTAGTTCACAAGATTTTGGCAGCTTTTGAGAACTTAGGCAGCCTTAGGGGTTAGGCTTTAGGGTCCTCCCCAAGGACCATTGGTTGGTCTTTGGGGGGGTCGTACCTTGACATTTAACCCCTAGACTCCTCAACCTAAGCTCGGGAACTAATTATACAACCTAAAACCAAACATCAAACTCAAAAACTCACACGTTAGGCTCTAGTTTCACCTATTAGTTTCCATTAGACTTTAGCTTGGTCTTACTAGATTTTCGGGTTGTTACATTTACTATTTTATTAAGTCTTTTCTTTTTTAGGATGGGTTCCTTGACTTTTGTTTTTTATTCTTTTCCTAAGGATAGTCCCTTTGAACTGAGTGTCTTTTTTTTTTAGGAATAAGTTTCCTTTCAAAAAAAACTTTGAGAGAAAGAAAAGACCCTTTTGAGTGGTGTGATACTTATTATTTTGGCCTAATTTTCAGGTATTACTTTCTTGTGAATGCTTGATTGATAAGGAAATTTCAAACTCTTTGACACCTAAGCTCATGGTTGTGATTTTGTATATAGTTTATCTTATTTTTAAATTTTTATGATTCTATCTCTCTTAGAAGTGGAATTGATCCATCTCTATTGATACTTGTGTCATGTGTGGTGAGAATTTTTTTATTTCATGTTTTGCATCTTAGTCTAGAACTTTTCCTACATGTTATTGAAGCGAAATAAAAAGTGTTTCTTTGTTAGGAGATGATATTACGCTTTCTTTGATTTGTCTTGTAAATTTTAGCTTTTTTAGATATTATATCACTAGTTAGCCCTTTTGAGCCTGTAGCCTTTTGTTAGTAGCCATATTTTGCCCTTTAACTCTTTTGTTGAATCCCTAGTTTTTGCACATTGATTCCTTGAGCATTATGGTATAGACTTATTCTAATTGTTAATTATGAAGAAAAAGGAATGATTGAGTGAAAAGGGAATCAATGATAGCTACAAAGTGCTTGCAAAATCCTCTTTGAAAGAATGTAATGGGAAAAAAAGAGAAGAACAAAAGTATGTGACATGAAAAAAAAAATTCTTTAAAAAAATAAAGAGAAAAAAATGATTGAGACATTCTTGAGATGATGAAAATTACCTGTGAAATAATTGTTGAAGAGGAGGCTGAAAATAAAGAGAAGAAAATAATAGGTGATGAAGTCTAAAATTGCAAAGTGCTTAAGGAAGTTTAAGTCACTAGTATATAGTTTTCCTATCCGTTCCCTAGACACATTACAATCTGTTAAAGTCCTATTTGATTCTATTCAATCATATGCTTAATTAGTGGAGATGTACATAATGGGTAAACATATGATTTTGTGCATACATGCGAATTTTCTTTGTGAGTGTGAAAGTGTTCATTAATGCTAAGTCCTTAATTTATATTCAATCTTTTGAATTGAGTGTGTGGACTATTACTTCTTCTGAGGGCACTTGTTCCATGATGGATATGTGATTTTATTAACTTTCTTTGATGAGAGTAGGTGAGCATGCTTAAATTCGATGAGCTCAAAGTCCTTACTTGAGTTTAGGAAGTTAGAGGTTTGTTGTTTATTTGGATGTCTTGCACAATGAGCGGGAATTGTACTTGATGTTTTGAAATTTGTATATGGCTTAATTGATTGTATCAACCAAAGTGATGACATTCCTAATTTGATTTGAGATGAGCTTAATGTTTGCTCGAGGACAAGCAAAAGTTTAAGTGTGGGTGTTGATGTGAGGCCAAAAATATATATTTTTAATCAGTATTTTCCTCACATTTATTATTTGTGTTTGTCCTTTTGAGCATTAATTTTATGGATTGTGCTAAATAATGTATTTTTTTTGTAGGAGAAAATTGGTGTAAAGATAAAAAAGTTTGGAGCTAAAACGAATTAAAGATAGAAGGTTGAAGAAGGAAATCAAACAGACAACTTAATAGATTAAATTGAATAAAATAATGTATAAATATAAGAAGTGCATATTGCAATCAGTGAACCTTAAAAGTGAGAAACTTGTTGCAACGTGGCAGCAAGTGAATACTTGCAGAAATATGTTGAGGCGGCGGACCACTGTTCACGCGGAAGTCAAAATCCATTTGGTTTTGAATTCCTAATTTGATTTGAACTCAGTTATTTTATTTAGCATTTTCTACATCTACAAATAATTCATAGAAATAATTATTGGGAGATAAAATATAGGATATCAAGTATAAAGTTGTCAATACTTTTTAGGGTTCTTTTTTTCTTCTTTTCTTAGACATTAGTAGCTAAAGACCCTTCTCCTAGGGCTGTAGCTATGGATAATTGTTGAACATCGATTGTTCTGAAGTAATGATTGGTTATCACTTAAATTACTTTTGTATTCTTGTTTTAGTATTTCTTGACTTGCCATCATAGAGATAAATCTTTTGTCTACTCTTAAACTCGAGAGACGCTAAGGTAGATAGACCAAAGGATACAAAAAGCTTGATCTTCCATTAAATTGAGTTTATTTGTGTTTAGGAGTGACGCCCCGATGAATACCTAGCTTGGTTACGAAATATGATGAAATATAAATGCTCACCAATTAGGATTGTCTATCCCCGCTCAACGATGTAGTTAGACAACTAATTAGAGGAGAGGATTAGAGGTCGAGAGACCATGATCATAAAATCAACCATGTTAATCAGTAATTTGATAACTGTAGTTACTTCATGCATGAGATGTGATACATGAAACCCTACACATGTTGTAGCCCTGGAATTTTCCAAATCACTATAAGTAATTTTATTATTTCATTCATGCATTCTTTTCTTTACAAATATAAATCAAACATTTTTGGCACTTTTAAATAAATAATTAGACTAGTATAATTGAGTAAAAATAGTTAATCGACAAGTCCTTTGGGTTCGATAATTCGGTTCTTTTAAGAGCCACTATATTACTTGCACTACCACGTACACTTGCATGTGCAATTGGCAGTAACATGCAACTCAAACTTTCCTCATTGGACTTGCACAAACATATCGTTCAATCAAGAGCACTATTCAAGTCATCGGTATTGATCGCAACCGATACTAAAATATGCAAGAGAACAAGTACAAAATTCACAAATCAAGAAATTAGAACATGGATAAATGGGATCAAAAATTAACATTCACAAATTTCACCACAATAAACGAGAAGCTTCGGATACAACCAAAAGTAGTAAAACAAGCATCCAAAACAAAGTAAATACAATCCAATGGGATAGGTATGAAGATACGCACACCCCACCAAAAATATGAAATAGTGTCCTCAATGAGAAAGAAAATAAATGTCTCAAAGATAAAGCAAGAAGAGAGTCAAGATCCCCCTATCAGGCTAAGCCTGAGGTGAACGATGTGTATCTGGGGTTCTCTGAATGGGGGCATCAGTGCTTGGCTCTCCTCCTATAATAACCCGGATTCTAGAAAGACAAATTTCTAATTTTCAGAAGGTGCAGGTACCACTGACGGAAGCTACCTACGGACCGTAGGTTGAACCACGGACCGTAGGTGTGGTCTGTGGTTGGTCACCTCAGCACCTCCCATAAATTTTCCAGAACCACGACGGGACCTACAGATCGTTGGTGGGACCACGTTCCGTGGTCCCGGTCCATGGTTCAAGGTTACAGTTTCCCCATCTCTCAAGCCACAGGACGGATCGTCGGTCAGGGTTCGTAGGTCGGCTGTCGACTTTCATCTTAGGGGTAGTTGGGTCTTCTCCTAATTATTTTATCCCTAAACTACGTCATTTTGGTTAGTTTTAGCCTAATATTCTAGTAAGATATTACCCTAAGCGACTATTCACCAAAATTCACCAGAACTTAGAGCAAAAAAGAGGAGAAAGAGTCGACAACCCCTCAGGAACAAGCAGGAGATTTTCTTCAGTTCAGCCCCAAAATCCAAAGGATTTCTCTGTGAATTTTGTCACCAGGTATGTGGGATTTAACTAGTGGATTCCTTTCATCCACTAGGTCTCTATGATTCAGTCAGATTCTTGATTCTCATGTTTAGACCTAGGGTTTCTAAAACCTTGGAGAATTGTTGTTATTTAGTTGTTATAGTGTTCTTAATCAGATTATCATGTTTTCGTGAATTCGTTGCTTAGTTCCCTTGCATGAACCTCAGAACCCTAGTTGTGTAGATTCTCTTAGTTCTGGAATTACACTTTCAAGGTCAGTTAAACACATAAACATGCTCTAGTTTTTGAATGTTACATTGTCAGTTCCTAAATGTTGCATTCTCAGATTTGCATGTCAGAACATTGATCTATCCAGTATTTCAGTTATGTTGTGTCTTACACATTTCCAGTTGGGAGTAGACTTAGCACCGAGTTGGACTAGGGTTCAACATACCCTCATAATCTCAGAACTACGTGCCCCGTAGGATTATAATTCCCCTCTATGGGCATCAGATTTAGTGATCACGCTAGTCATGCCTTTATACCCCTAGCAAGGTATATTGGGTCCTCTCAATGGGGCGTATACATCGGACTCCATGTTTAGCTAACGTGGTTTTATGTCGGTCAATAGTAGCTCCCACAGACAGACTCTAGTGCATTTGACCAGGTTTACAGTTATACTTCAGTATTCAGTCTCAACATGTTTTGTTCATGATTAGTACTTGTTCATTGCATTTAGTTTAGATTTTCAGTTAGGTTGTTGTATTTACTTCCTTATTCAGATTATATCATTGCTTAGTTATGCTTTGTTAAGTTCTTATATGTTTGTTCAGTTATTATCTATATCCTGCATGCTCAGTACATTCCAAGTACTGATGCATACTCTGAGCTACATCTTTTCATGACGTAGGTTCACGTACTCAGCATCTAGACCATGCATAGATCGGTTCTCAATCCATTTTCAACAACTTCAATGGTGAGTCCTCATACTTCAAGGACAATAAACATGTTTTTCATAGCTAGTCTTTTGTTTCAGTTCCCAGGTTTGCTAGAGTTAGCTGGAGCTTGTCCCAACAACTTTAGTCAGTAGAGGCTTTTCAGACATAGTATTAGATTCATCTTTAGCTTTTGAGTGATTGTTTAGTATCACTTAACTCCTAGTACATTATATATATTTAGATCAGTTTTGGGTATTCCCCATTTTTAGATAACTACTATTTTAGCTTCCGCATAGTTTATATCTTATTCAGTTATTTTCAGTATACTTATGATATGCCAGAAACAGGGTTAGTGATGAGTCCACAAATTGCACTCATTTAGGGCTATATTTTGATAGAATTAGTGTCCTCAAATGCATATTTTGTCTCAATATCTGATGAAAACTTTTAAGTTTCAGGTATTTGAAGTTTGAGGGAAAGCATGGACACTACTTAGCAAAAAGGAACAAAAGTAGCTGAAAGATTAAAGAATCGACGAACCAATTCGGTGAGTCGCCAAAAGGTCTTATCCTCGCCTTTTGTTCCAGTGTGCTGAGCCCTAAAGGGAAAGATCAAACCAATTCGGTGAGTCGCCAAAAGGTCTTATCCTCGCCTTTTATTCCAGTGTGCTGAGCTCTGAAGGAAAGGATCTAATCGGCGGTGAAAAGGAGCAGTCGGCGTATCACCGAATAGTTCCACGAAGTTGTACTATGTCGCCCAATGATCCAAACATGACAATGCTGAAGGATAGAGCAAGACATCGATGAAACTTACCAAAGGGCTGATCGGCGATCTCAACTAACGACGCCGAATGATCCGCTGCAGCACAGATTTTTGAAAACTATAAATACTCGTTGAGAATTATTATTCTAGTATCAAATTTTTAGCTTTGAACAGTAATTTTTCAAACTCTGCTTCTATTTTTGAGTTCTAAGTTTGGAGAGGTTCAAAGGATTTCAACTCCAACATTTTGGGTTTAGGTCTCATGGATTCTTCACTCTTTTCTTGTTTAACGACTTAAATCTTCATACACATTTGAATGCAAACTCGTATTGGTATAAATTTCTATCTGTTTTACATGTGTAGCTAAAACCCAAATCCTTGGGGTGTGATTTTGTGAATGTGGGTTAAATTATCTGTTGGGTCTTGCTTGTTGATGATTTATTTGTTGTTTGGATGTGATTTCATTTAGTAGTTGTGGTGGAACTTAGTGACATTGTAGTTGCAAATACAATTTCACCTTTGTGTTTTCGGCTTGCTCGAGAGAGAGAGGTCGTAAAACTAAGACTACTAAATTGATGGCCGGTGGGAGTGGGTCGACATAAGGTTCAACTCGAGAGAGTGAACCCTAGTCTCATTCCCACACACTCAGCTCGAGAGAGTGAGTGGGATAAGGTGGAGGTTGTTCTTCATGTGTCAAGTGGGTGTCTGAGAGGCCCCCATTTAATTCGGGGTAAGTTGCTCGAGAGAGAATTTATCCTCTCTATAGTCTAGCCTAGTCACAAATATTCAACAGATTTGTTGTCAAAAGCATGTACCCAATAGTTTAGTTTTTCCCGTATTCCTATCAAATCCCAAGAATCCCATCTCCTTGATTAGTACTCTCTCTATTTTTGCTATTTCTACTTACTCGTAACAAAAACCTCTATTGTTAATTGACGCTTGCGTCACCCCTTAGATTTAATATGTTCAAATTCAAAAATGTTTTTAGATTTGACTAATTAGAACTAAATTTTATTTTTCTACTAATTCTCAAGCCCACTCCCTTGGGACTCGACCCCAACCCTTGGTTGGGTTACTTTACTATTGTACGATCATAGACACTTGCATTGGAAGTTGTGTCTTGATTACGCAAATATCAAAGTGGCGCCGCTGCCGGGGAGTGGTGTTACTTGAGAATTCTTAGTTTAGTAAAAATGTTGTTTTTCTTAGTTGTAGTTTACTCACTTAATCTTTAGTTTAGTTTTGTTTGCTTGTGTGTGAATATTTCAGAAAGCATGAGTGTAAATGGTAGTAACGGTAGCCAGTTGGGCCACCAAGACGATATCAGAAATCTCAATGATGTCCAAGAGCCCAACATCAACGGTCCTCATCTCATGGGAGGTATTTGAGCTATCCGGTTACCTCCAACCGAGGGTAATGCAGTGTTCCACATAACGAGCACTATGTTGCAACTCTTGCGACTAAAAGGACTTTTCAGTGGGTTGGCTCACGAGGATCCTCATGAGCATCTTCGGAACTTCGTGGATGTGTGCGGACCATTCTTGTTCAAAAACATCTCTCAGGAGTCAGTACGATTAACATTATTCCCTTTCTCGTTGATGGGAGAGGCGTGCAAATGACTTGTCGAGTTGCCGCGTGAATTCATCACTTCCTGGGAGGAATCGGTAAATGCATTTTATGTACGATTCTTCCCTCCCTCGAAGATGATGACCCCTTGAGATAGCATTCAGAGCTTTAAGCGTCGGGAAAGAGAGCCTCTGCATGAGACTTGGTTACGGTTTAAAAAGTTGGTGCTTCAATGCCCAACCCATGGTTTACCCGATAATGTGTTGATGCAGTGCTTTTACCGAAGTTTGGACTCGGTAAACAAAGGGGTCGCTGACCAACTTTTACTTGGAGGCTTAATGCAGCAGCCATATGCAGTAGAAGAGTGTAGTACACTCGCGAGGACCAAGTCTCTCCTCTCACCTTCAAGCTATCTAAAGAGCAGATTGAAAAAGATCATGAGAGAGACCAAAACATGGCCAAGATCATGACACAACTTGACATTTTATCCAAAAATGTCATGGGGGCTTGTGCCCGGGGTGTCAATTCCGTGGGGGTCGGGTGTGCAAATTCTAAGGAGATGAAGTTTCAAGCCTTGTATAACGAGAACGTAAACTTTCTAACCAACCAAGGCGGTGGCTATCGCTCAACCTACCCAAGGCAGGGTGGTAACCAAGAATGGGCTAGAGACGAAGGCTAGAAGGATGGAGATCGTGAATGGAGGGACCGTAATCCGAATTGGAAGGATGCGGAGAAGGATAGATAGGTGCCTCCCCATGAGTGCCAAAAGCCCAAGGAATCGAAAGGTGGTAGGTCTGAGAATATGCTCTCACGTATTCTCAACAAAGTTGAAGGGTCGAACAAAATGTTAAAAAACATGAAAGAAGATGTCTCCACCCTTAGCCAGACCGTCACCTCCCATTCAGTTTTGATCCAACAGTTAGAGACCCAAATGGGTCATATCTTGTCTCACCTCAATCCGAGCCAGCAAGGGGGTTTACCTAGTGACACTATGGTCAACCCCAAAAATGAGGTTTGAGGGTGGGCTTGCGTCATGCCACGACGTTAACTAAGGCTCTGTTTGGGAGGCAACCCAAAACCATTTATTACTTTCTTTTGCTTTGATAAAATAATGGTGTGTTGATTGTGCAGATGGAAGTGTGGAGAGTGAACGAAAAGTACAGATTGGCGAGCAACAAGTCTAATCAGTGAATCGCCGTACGGTTCGGTGACTACGAAATAGACCGCCGTTAGAGTCCAGTCAATCTTGCATTGGAGTTTGTAAAACTCGGCGAGCATAAGAAATTATTGGCAAACCGCCGACCGTGTCGACGATCTTGACAGAAATTGCCGTTTGGACCTCCACAAAACATGGAGGTTCTGTAAAATTTGGCGAGGTAAATGACTACTTGGAAATACGCCAAATAGATTGGTGATCGGGACTAATGTCACTGAATGAGCGAAAACTAGACGGTTTTGCAAGCTGAATGTTTAAAAGTTTCAAATTCATTCACTTTCCCTCACTTTTTGTCTTCCCAAACTCATACCCACACGCTAGCTCCTATATTTTTGCATCTCTAAAGTATTTCTAGTGTTGATTTGTGCTCGAAGTTGGATTACATAACCTCCTAGCATTTCAATTTTCTCTTAATCGGCACCAAAGGTTGGTTTTCGAGCCCTACGTCCCTTTTCTCAAAAGTTGTGCTCAAATGCGATGACATTACTTTGATAATGTGTGCAGGTCCTCTCTGGTAGGATAAGAATATTTGTTTGCCTGTTAGGTTTGCAAACTTTGCCGGTACTAAGTTAAATAGTTAATTCCTGCAGGTCGCACTTTAAATTGGATGAAAAAATTGTGGGTTGTGCATGATTGTCACTGGGTCTAAGCCTGATTTGTGTTGTGAATGCCTTAATTTTGTTTTCGAGGGTTTCGGGGTTGAATTTGGGAAGTTGGGTCAAAAGCAGGCACGTTGGGTCATTTGGTGAGCTAGATCGAGCTCACTAAATCACTCGGTGGTTCACCTAAAATCCCCATCTCTCCTTTAATTTAATGCCAAATTTGATGTTGAATTCTATAACTTTCGGCGAGAAGCATGATGTCGCCGAACACATTCGGCACCCCGCTGAAAGACTTCTTGTTCACCCTTTGTCTGCACCCTTGTATTCTCTATGCACTGCATTCGGTGAACTGCCGAAGTAGTTGTTCGCTTCGCCAACTGGTTCAGCGAAGTGATTGTGCAATTGAATTGCCTTGGTTTTGTTTGAATAGTTTCTAAATTTTTCTCGAAGCTTTGCAAAAATGGCTAGACCTAAAGTAGCTGGAAGAGATATGTCACCCCGACAAACAAGAGTGAAAAATATAAGGAAAAATACAAAGGCAACAAATCCTCCCAAGATGGATAATGAGGGAAAGAAGCACAGTGCCAGCAAGAGAACAAATCCCCGAGACCCCAGTATTCCTTCGTGGAGACGTGGATTCTTCACAGCTATCCACTCCTTTTTGGCGACTCATGACTTGGATAATCTTAGTAAGACAGTTGCCGCTGAATCTTCTGAAGAAACTCCGGGGGCCATTATCAAATTCCAGGCTGACACATCGGGCAGTGATGCCCAGACAGATGGAGCGATTCTGTAGACAAGATTTTTCTCTACCTCCCTCTCTATCTTTCTTTATTCTAAATTCTAGATATTCTGTTATTTGCATTTGAGGACAAATGTTTTTATTATTGTGGTGGGGTGAGGCCCACCTTTGTGTGCCACTCGTGAATCGTGTTTTGTGCTTAAACTGTGTTTATATTATTTTTGTGGATGTTTGAGCTTATGGCTCCTTTTGTTTTAAATTGCAAAATGACTTTGTCCCATCCAAAAATTGTTGCCACCTCTCGTGTGTTCAATGTGGCTGTTCTTTTGCAAAATTTAAGTCTCGGTTCCGATCAATACCGATGACTTGAATAGTGCTCTCAATTTGAACGAACATGAATGCGCGGCTACGATGAGGCCAAATGAAGGTTGCATAGACAATATGTGAACTCTTTGCATCTCGTTATGACTAGCCTAGTATCGAATTGAGTCTCTTGTGATGATAATTGCACACTAGAGAAAAGTGTGGAGTCTTGTTTGACTGTAGTGTCAATGCCTAGTGTAATGAGCTTACTTTGAACCATGCATGATAGATCCTAGAATTTGCCCCGTTGGTCCGGTCAACTAAGTGATGCTATCTCTTGATATGATCTTAGGCAACTTCTAAGAGTGTGATCCAATTTGATATATACCTCTTTTGTGACCTACCTTGTGAGTGTGTGAACCGCTTTTGAACACCCCTTGGGCCTTACCTTTCTTTGGAAGAAACTTGATGAAAACTAGACCTTTCTTCATCCATCACCCATAATCCTCATGAAGTTGTGCTTAGTTGAATATCCAACTTAGGCCAAAAGCCTAAGTTAGGGGTGTGGTGAAAAGATAAGGGCAGGTCAAGAAGTGCAAGGAAAAGTCTCCTCTTACCCATGGTTTTAAGAAAAATGGAACCCCTTCATATAAAAAATAAAATAAAATAAAAAAAGAATGAAAAAGAAAGTTGTGGAATAAAGTACAAAAGAAATGGGGTTTCCAAACAATAGTGAATAATAGGATGACTTATGAACACTAAAGAGAATGATGAAGGA
>NW_006238960.1:495604-513155 GCF_000226075.1 Solanum tuberosum
TTAGTGTCCTCAAATGCATATTTTGTCTCAATATCTGATGAAAACCTTTAAGTTTCAGGTATTTGAAGTTTGAGGGAAAGCATGGACACTACTGAGCAAAAAGGAATAAAAGTAGCTGAGAGATCGAAGAAATGAATATCTGAGAATCACCGAACCCATTCGGCGAGTCTCCAAAAGGACTTATCCTCGCCTTTTGTTCCAGTGTGCTGGCCCTAAAGGAAAGGATCAAATTAGTGGTGAAAAGGAGCAGTCAACGTATCGCCTAGGAGTTCCCAGAAGTTGTACTATGTCGCCCAATGATCCAAACACGACGATGTTGAAGGATAGAGCAAGACAACGATGAAACTTACCAAAGGGCGGATCACCGAGTTGATCGGTGATCTCGACTAACGACACCGAATGATCTGCTGCAGCACAAATTTTTGAAAACTATAAATACTCGTTGAGAATTATTATTCTAATATCGAATTTTTAGCTTTGAACAGTAATTTTTCAGACTTTGCTTCTATTTTTGAGTTTCTAAGTTTTGGAGAGGGTTTTGAAGAACTTGAAGGTTCAAAGGGTTTCAACTCTAAGATTTTGGGTTTGGGTCTTTTGGGTTCTTCCCTCTTTGCTTGTTTTAAGACTTAAATCTTCATACCCATTTGAATGCAAACTCATATTGGTATAAATTTCTCTCTTTTACATATGTAGCTAAAACCCCAATTCTTGGGGTGTGATTTTGTGAATATGGGTTAGATTATTTGTTGGGTCTTGCTTTTAGATGATTTATTTGTTGTTTAGATGTGATTTCGTTTATTAGCTGTGGTCGAACTTAATGAAATTGTAGTTGCAAATACGACTTCACCTTTGTGTTTCTGGCTTGCTCGAGAGAGAGGTCATAAAACTAAGCCTACTAAATTGATGGCCGGTGGGAGTGGGTCGATATAAGGTTCAGCTCGAGAGAGTGAGCCCTAGTCTCATTCCCACACACTCAGCTCAAGAGAGTGAGTGGGCTAACGTGGAGGTTGTTCTTCATGCGGCAAGTGGGTGTCCTAGAGGAACCCATTTGATTCGGGGTAAGTCGCTCGAGAGAGAATTTATCCCCTCTATAGTCTAGTCTAGTCACAAATATTCAACAGATTTGTTGTCAAAAGCATGTACCCAATCGTTTAGTTTTTCCCATATTCCTATCACATCCCAAGAACTCCATCTCCTTGATTAGTACTCTTTGTATTGTTGTTGTTTCTACTTACTTGTGACAAAAAACTCCATTGTTAATTGACGCTTGCTTCACCCCTTAGTTTTAACATGTTTATATTCGGAAATGTTTTTAGCTATGACTAATTAGAACTAAATTTTATTTTTCTACTAATTCTCAAGACCACTCCTTAAGGACTCGACCCCAACCCTTGGTTTGGTTACTTTACTATTGTACGATCGTAGACATTTGCATTGGAAATTGTGTCATGATTACGCAAACATCAGTTAGCTAGGGGTCACTCGTGATCCTAGGTTCCGTGTTACATCAAGGGGGTAGCCTCGGGGCATGACACCTCCAATACTAGGATGCACTTCACTGGGGAAAATCATCGAGGTGTCGTGAAGTGAGGTTGTTGTAGCTGCCTCGACTAGATCACACTCAAGGTCCTCCATGTCCTCATAAACCACTTCCTCTTGAGTCTCCAACTACTTCTCATCACTCTCCGGTGCATCTGACTCCTCATAATCATCAGCTAAAGCAACATCTCCAGTCACATTCTCCGGAGGGATCTCAGAAATAACTAGAACATCTGAACTGGGACCCTCGGGAATGTCAACTCCACCCCATATTATAGATATATTAGTTTGAGCTCATCTACATCATGCCTCAACCTTGCAACATCGGCCTTCAAGGTTGTCACATCCCCTGACTGTCGCCTTTCCCACTCACACGTCTCAACTCGCATAGTGAGGGCGTCGAATGCTAGTCCATGAGTAGTAATCAACTTTCTTTGATCTCGTAACTCATCTCGGATGGGGGTAAGGGCAGCAACAATGGCCCGCTCAATCAGCCCCGTGACAGCTGCCTCAACCCGGGAGGCACGCACATCGGCCGAATAGACTAGGTGACCCATTCTATACATCATGGTTTATGTCAATGGGGGATGGGAGACAGCAGCAGCAGAAGTAATAGGAGCGGAAGATTTAGGTGTACCTGATGGCTCGCCGGCCTGAGCGGAAGGAGTAGTGTCTGCCTCCAAAGTATCTATATTGACAGCTGGGGATGTATCCACCGATGCTTTGGTTAAGGTCCGTAGCTTTTCTTGGTCATATTTCTTCAAGTAAGGGCATTGAGGTAGATCCTAAGAAGATGGATGCAATCAAGAGTTGGCCTAGCCTTTATCCCCTTCAGTTATTAGAAGTTTCTTGGGTTTAGCTGGTTATTACATAAGATTTATTGAGGGGTTTTCTTCGATTGCCTCTCCATTGACATCTTTGACTCAAAAGAAGGCCAAGTTCCTATGGTCCGAAGCATATGAATAGAGTTTTCAAGAATTGAAAAATAGACTTACTTCCGCTTCGATGTTGAATTTATCGGAAGGGACAAATGACTTTATTGTTTATGTGATGCCTTGAGAGAATTGGGTTAGTATGTGTGCTTATGCAAAATGGGAAGGTTATTGCCTATGCTTCAAGGCAACTTAAGTTTCATGAGAAGAATTATCCTACCCATGATCTTGAATTAGCGGCAGTGGTGTTTGGCTTAAACATTTGGAGACATTATTTGTATGGTGTTCATGTAGATGTTTTCACCGACCATAAGAGCCTACAATATGTGTTTAATCAGAAAGATCTTAATCTTCGCCAAAGAAGGTGGCTTGAATTACCTAAGGATTATGATATCAGTGCTCTCTATCACCCCAGTAAGGTGAATGTGGTGGCGGATGCTATTATCCGACTATCAATGGATAGTGTTTCCCATATAGAAGAGTGTAAAGAGAATTAGTATGAGTTTTTCATAGATTGTCACAATTGGATGTTCGATTGATGGACTCCACCAAGGGTGGTGTTGTGGTTCAAAATGGTTTAGAATCGTCTTTTGTGACGGATGTGAAAGCTAAGCATTGTCTTGATCTGACTTTAGTAGAGTTGAAAGAAGTGGTTCTTAGAAAGTCCGTTGAGGCTTTCTCCCAAGAGGGAGATGGTGTACATAGATATCAAGATCGTTTGTCTGTTCCTAATGTTGATGACTTGAGGGAACAGATCTTGTCAGAAGCCCATAGTTCTCGGCATTCCATTCACTCGGGAGCCAGTAAGATGTACCGTTACTTGCGGGAGATCTATTGGTGGAACGGGATGAAGACGGATATTGCGGGATTTGTGGCTAAGTGTCTGAATTGCCAACAAGTGAAAGTTGAGCATCAGAAACAGGGAGGTTTATCCCAAGACATTAGTATTTCTACTTGGAAGTGGAAAGATTTGAATATGGACTTCATAGTAGGGTTGCCTCATACTCGGCGACAATATGATTTGATTTGGGTTATAGTAGACCGAATGACGAAATCGGCTTATTTCATTCCCCTGAATGTTTCTTATCTGGTGAAAGATTATGCTAAGTTGTATTTGAGGGAAATGGTAAGGTTGGATGGAGTTCCCTTGTCCATTATCTCCGATAGAGGTACTCAATTTACTTCTCAGTTTTGAAAGTCTTTCCAAAATGGTCTTGGTACTCGTGTTAAGCTTAGCACAACTTTTCATCCACAAAACAATGGGAAAGCAGAGCGTACTATCCTAATTTTGGAAGATATGTTGAGAGCTTGTGTGATTGATTTTAAGGGTAATTAGGATGACCATTTGCCGTTGATTGAGTTTGCTTATAACAATAGTTACCACTCTAATATTAGTATGGCTCTATTTAAGGCTCTCTATGGTAAGATGTGTAGATCTCCTATAGGTTGGTTTGAGGTGGGTGAAGTTTGATTGATAGGACCCAAGCTAGTTCATGAAGCTATGGAAAAAGTCCGACTTATTAGAAAAAGGTTGAGAACTGCCCAAAGTCGACAAAAGTCCTACGCTGGTGTTAGAAAAAGAGACCTAGACTTTGAGGTAAACGATTTGTTCTACTTCAAAATCTTACCCATGAAGGGTGTGATAAGATTTGGGAAGAAAGGGAAGCTTAATCCCCGTTATGTAGGCCCATATCATATTTTAAGTCATGTTGGTAAGGTTGCTTATGAGCTTGAATTTCTAATGATTTGGCATCAGTGCAACCTGGTTTCCATGTCTCTATTTTGAAAAAGTGAGTTGGAGATCCGACATCTATAATTTCCTTAGAAGGTTTGGAAGTTAAGGAGAATTTTTCTTATGAGGAAGTTCCGATTGAGATTTTAGACCGGCAAGTTAAGAAGTTGAGGAACAAAGAAGTTTCTTCCATGAAAGTGTTGTGGAGGAATAAATTAGTTGAGGGTGCTACTTGGGAAGCCGAGGCCGATATGATGTCCCGATATCCTCATCTTTTTTCTTCTACTCCTACTATAGCTTGAGGTAATGAATTCCTCATGGTCTACTTTTGTTTGGTGTCAAGTGTTTTAGATATTCCCATGATTTCCTCATTTTATGCATGTTCATGAAAAACTTGACTTTTGAAAGAAAATGAGTTTATATGATTGATTTTCCTCAAATTGTTGTGCATTGAGTATAAATTGCATATAGACTTCATGAGATGAATTGTTGAACATGCTTTATCTTGGAGATGGCATTTCCTCCTCGAATATATGCATATGAGTATGAATCGCATATTGATTTCATGATATGATAATATGAGCATGCTTTAAGCTTGGAGATGGTAGTTTCCTCCTCAGATATGAGTAATCTTGTAAGTGCATGCATATTGGGCTGCTAGGTCTAGTTCTTATCTTCCTTATGATTCTTTGATTATGTTCTTGCTAGGGGTCGAAGTTCCTCCTTGGTTGTGTGCATTTGATAAAGTTGCATGCATGATGACTTGCTATTTTAAATTCCTTTTCTTCTAAGTGATGGCTAGAATCTCATTCGAGGACGAATGATCTCAAGGGGGAGATGATGTAACACCTCAGATTTGAGAAAGGGAAACATAGCAAAATTTCAGAAGTTTCAGGTGCCATCGACGGAGGCTAACCACGTCCCGTGGAGTGGATCACGGACGGTAGGTCTAGTCCGTGGAGTGGATCACGAACGGTAGGTCTAGTCCGTGGATGGGCACCCAAAGACTACCTAGAAGTCTTGGATCCACGACTGGACCAATGGACCGTCGGTCAGACCACAGTCCATGGTTGAGGGTTCGTGATCCAAGACCCCAAAACATGGTTTCTGACCATGATCGACGATCGTGCAGGACAGACCGTCAGTCAGACCACGGTCCATCGATCAGGGTCCGTAGGTCGTGAGTCCGACAGTTATTTTTTGGGGTTGTTGGATATTTTCCTAATTAGTCTAGCCTAATACTATGTCATTTTACCGTTCATTAAGACCCCTATATAAACGTTTTAACCCCAAATTTCCCTTAATAGAAATCATTCTCTCAAATTTGTAAAAGAAGAACAAGTCTCCTCTCCAAATATTTCTCTATAGAACTTGAAGAAGAACAAGGGTTCAAGCTAGGGCTCAAGGTCAAGTCTTCATTCCTCAATTGCTTTTAGGCCTTGATACCAAGGTATGATAGCTTTAATCATCCATGGATCCCCTAAGTTCCCTAATTGAGAGGTAGAAATTCCCCAGTTTGAGTTAGGGTTTTTTTCTAAGTTGTGGGTCTTTATGAATGTTGATCCAATTGAGTCGATTATGATTGTTTATGGATGAATTGAAAGGATTTTATGCTTCTTATGATGAATTCTCATGTACTAATGCTTAACCCATGTTTCTAGGATTAAATTGATGTGAATGGGTTTTACTCCATGAAAGGAGAATTTATGGATTTATGTGCATTCTTATAGGATAAATAAGATGTGATATGTATTGCTTTAAGATTGAAACAGATGTGATGATTATGATATGAATTGCTTTGACAGTGAAGCATGTGTTTTGAATTGTTGATTATTGATGTAATTGTTTTGGAAGGGATCATTCCCACATAAACAAATATATTCAAGAAAGCGATAGCAAACAAACTAGTCCAGCATTCATAGTAAATAAACACAGCGAACAAAATAGAGGAAAAAGCCGTATGGTTATTGACTACAAAAATCTTCTTATGTATGAATGTGAAAGGCTTCTTCACACTAAATGATTCTAGGTTCAAAGGATTGCTCACCTAAAATGAATCTAAGGTTAGGAACTATGAATGTGATGAGGCTAGAGGTGATTACCCATGAGCTCTAATGAGAAGGATATGAGGCGATTACCCATATTCCTTGGAGTCGGACTAGAGGCGAATACCCATGATCCTAAGTAAAAGACAAGAGGTGAGTACCCATGTCATGTGCTAGAAAGAAAAGAAGGCGAGTACCCATGTCTCATCATTAAAAGGAAAAAAGGTGACTACCCATGATCCTAAAGTAAGTTGGACAAGAGATGACTGATGTTTGCGTAATCAACGACACAACTTCCGATGCAAGTGTCTACGATCGTGCAATAGTATAATAACCCAACCAAGGGTTAGGGTCGAGTCCCAAGGGAGTGGTTTCGAGAATTAATAGAAAAATAAAATTAGTTCTAACTAGTCGTAGCTAAAGACATTAACGACTAAAAACATTTTAAATTAAAAGAGGGGGTTGACATAAAAGTGTCAAATATCAAGTGGGGGTTTGTCACAAATATAGCAAAAACAGTAAAAATGACAGAGAAATCTATGAATGAGAGGGGATCTTGGGATGTGACTGCAATATATATTGGTATAAATCATTGGGTACATGCTTTCGATAGGATATTTGCAAGATAATAGTGACTAGGCTAAGCTTTAGATGGACATAAATTCCCTCTTGAGAAACTTACCCCGTTTCAAATGGGTTCCTCTCGGACGCCTATTTTCCGCATGAAGCTCAACCTACGCCTTACCCCACTCATTCTCTCGAGGTGAGTGTTAGGATATAGGACTAGGGCTCACCCTCTCGGGCTGAACTTCATGTTGACCCACTTCTTAGGCCATCAGTCTAGCAGTCTTGATTTCGCGACCTCTCTCTCGAGCAACCCGAAAACACATTGGTGGTTTTATATTTTCAACTACAAACCCATTAAATTAAACCACAACATTTAGGTGAAATCACCATTAAAATACATCTAACCTATTAGCAAACAAGACCCAACAATAATATCAACACATATTTGCTAAATCACACCCCTAGAATTGGGGTTTGTAGCCACAGATCAAGAGATAGAATTTTATACCTAAATGAGCTTGCATTTAAATGGGTATGAAGATTTAAGTCTTGTTACAGGCCAAGAGTGAGGAATTAGAGAGACCCAAGTCCAAATCTTTGGAGATGAAACGCTCTTCTTCTTGAAGTTTCAAAAACCCTCTCAAACTCAGAGAAAAAGTACTAAAATTATATTAATTGGTTCACACTAAAAATATTATGATACCAAAATCTGATACTAAGCTATAACTCTCAACGAGTATTTATAGTTTTTAAAAATCTGTGTTGCAGCGCGTCATTCGGCGACATTAGTTGGAATCGCCGATCAACTCGGCGATTCGCCCTTTAGTGTAGTTCATCGTTGTTTTGCACCATCCTTCGACATCGTTGTGCTCTGGGTCATTGGGAAATATAGTACTACTTCGCGGAACTTCTCGGCGATGTGCCGACTGCTCCCTTTTCCGCCGACTTGATCCTTTCCTTCAGGGTTCAGCACACTAGAACAAAAGGCGAAGTGATACCCTTCGGCGACTCGCTAAGTGGACTCGGCGATCCTCATGCCTTCATCTTCTTCATTCTTTTCAGCCTTTTCGTTCCTTTTTGCGAAGTAGTGTCCATCCTCTCCTTCAATCTTCAAATACCTGTAACTTAAGGGTTTTCATCAGATATTGAGATAAAATGAGCATTTGAGGAAACAAATTCTATTAAAATTTAGCCCTAAATGAGTCCAATTAGTGGACTCATCAACACCCCTAACTTGATGATGTTCAGCAGTTCAAATAGGATGTCTCAAATAGTACTACACAAGACCAAATCATGAACATACACAATATGACTCAATTTACTCATGCAAAGATCAATTGTGTACTCAAAGATTGAAGTTGTGACACACCATTACCAAAGATTCTCATTCTCGCAATACTTACTACTTGTGCAAGTTCAAGCTCAACATAAAGTATATAAATGCCCTCACATAAAGAATGATTCCATGATCACACACAGAGGTTAATCAATTCAAGATCAGGAATTAGATGCAACGATCACACTCAAAAAGAGGAACACAATGCATGTTTTCACCCATAGGCTTGCCCTTATTTTCCAATCGATCTTCGGTTCGGCTCACTCAAGATCAAAAAGGTCTTTCTAAGGCTTGTAATGGGGCTGAGTGCAAAGGTATTGTCAATTAGGCTCTGTGACTTTTTCCTCATGAGATGTGGTATTCTCAAGGCATGCCTTTCTTTTCCTTTTCAATTCTTTTACTAGTGCTTCTAAGTCATCTTTTTACTCACCTCCATGGATTGCTTGGAAACCCAATTTCTTTTGTACTTTTATTCCACAAATATTTATTTTTATTTTAAATTTTTTTTGTTTTTTTTTGTGGAGGGTTTCCATTGTTCCTCAACATCATGGGTTAAGGGAGACTTTTCTTGCACTTCTTGAATGCTCCTTTTCCTTTTCACCACACCCCCAACTTAGGTTATTGGCCTAAGTTGGCTATTCACTAAACCACAAATCAAGAGGATTATAGGTAGTGGGTCAAGTAAGGTCTAGGGTTCATCAAAGTTCTTCCAAAGAAAGGTAAGGCTCAAAGAGTGTTCAAGAGAGTTTCACACGCTCACAAACAGGCCACAAAAGAGGTATATGTCAAATTTGGCTCACAGTCTTCAAAAGTTGTCTAAGATCATTTCAAGAGCACATCTTACTAAATCAATTAGACTAACAAGGCAAATTCTAGGTTTATTCATGCAAGGTTCAAAGTAAGCTAAACACATAAGGCATCGATACTTCAGTCAAGCAAGACTACACATGTGTGCGTTTATTCATGCAAGGTTCAAAGTAAGTTCATCACACAAGGCATCGACACGTTAGTCAAACAAGACTACACTTTTTCACTAGTGTGCAACGGTCATTACAAGAGAATCAATTTGATAAATGGCTAATCACAACGAGATGCAAATAGTTCACATATTTTCTATGCAACTTCATTTGGCTTCGTCGTAGCCGCACATTCATGTTCGTTTGATTGAGAGCATTATTCAAGTCATCGGTATTGATTGGAACCTAGACTTAAATCTTTACAAGAACTGTCACATTCAAGAGCATATAATGGGTGAGAAAATGTACAAAAAATTTAAAAAAGAATTGGAAGGGTCAAATAAAAGGAGCCATAAGCTCAAACATCCACGAAAGAAAAGCAGATAAAACATAATTTTAAAGCAGAACAACCCAAATATATACACACAACACAACTATCAACACAAAAGGTGTGGGCCTCGTCCCACCACAATTAAACAATAACATTTTTCCTCAAATGCAATTAAAAGTATCCAAAAATAAAGATGTGTAGGAAAAATAAGGAGGTAAAGAAGTGATCCTGGCTATGCGGTTGCTCCATCTGTCAAGGCGGCATGGTTCTCCTGCGACTTTGGGTGTATACCTTCAATAATTTCAGCATTTAAAAGAAGGCGAGGTGGGGACGTTAAGCGATTCGTTGAGTGATTCAGTGAACTCTACACAACATTGCTAAGCAACCCAACACGCTTACTTTCAACCCACTTTCTCCAATGTTTCACTGCCACCCTATTTCAGTTTACTCAAGCACTGTCCAATTCCTACGTACCCGGTGATATCATTCTGAATCGCCGAATCAATTGGCGTGTCGCCGACCAATCACCTATTTCGTCGAGTGTTACAGATCATTCCAGCAAACCTGGGTGTTCAAACAACGGTCTACGTCGAGATGCGCCAATGATTTCTCAAGCTTGCCAAGTTTTACAGACTCCAATCTTGGGGATCTTTGGAGTCAAACGGTGGATAAAGTCAAGTTCGCCGACCTCTTCGGCATCTCGCCAATTGGACCTATTGCTTGTCACTCTGTACTTTTTGAGCAGTTCAACCTATACCAACAACACATCATTATTTTACTAATATGCGAATGTAAAATATTTAGGGGTTTTGGGTTGCCTCTCAAACAGTGCCTTAGTTAACGTCGTGGCACGACGCAAGTCAACAACTATTATTCACTTTCAGAGTCGCCCATGTTGTAATTAGGCGAGTTCTCGGCGAATGGTGGGTAATGACCTGATATCAAATGGCAGATTTGACTATCCTGTAGTTGAATAGTCATGGAGTGAGAGGTTGACTCTTCATTTAGCATTTCAATGTTCTCCTTCATCTCATTCAACATCCTCTCATGTGCCTCAATTTTTTTTGAATAAGTGAAAAAGCTTCATCATCTTGCACACCTCTCTGCTTCTTCCCATGTTTACACTCTCGAAGGGAGAAATGTTTTTCTTTCACAATGGCTTGTACCTCCAATTACGTGACTCGGGTGGATAGAACATTCAACTGGGTAACTAGTGCGTCTCACTCCTGCTTCTTTTTGGCTTCTTCGTTGGCTTCTACCATACCATCAAGGAGTTTTGCTACAACTTCATAGGGCTAGTGTAGCATAATGCCCTCGCAAAGTTGATCGGCTATACCTCTATTCTCGGGTCCTAGACCCCTGTAGAAGCATTCCAATAGCCCCTTGTCCGTCATCCCGTGAGATGGGCATGGTTGCAGCACCGCTTGAAACTTCAGCCACATTTCTTAAATTGTCTCATCCCCTACCTGTTTAAAGGCTAGGAGGTTGTCCCTAAGGTTCAATAGTTTCAGAAGGGGATGATTCGTGTGGTATCCATAATGATTTTCCATCATTCGTTCCCTACTTTGATATTCAAACTAGAAAAAAAATCTACAATTTAGATTAGTAAAACTAAAACTAGAGAATCATAAATTATATTTAACTAAGAACTCCCAAATAACACCACTCCCCAGCAGCGGCACCATTTAGATCTTTGCGTAATCAACTACACAACTTCCGATGCAAGTGTTTACGATCGTGCAATAGTATAATAACCCAACCAAGGGTTGGGGTCGAGTCCCAAGGGAGTGGTTTCAGGAATTAATAAAAAAATTAAATTAGTTCTAACTAGTCGTAGCTAAAGACATTAACGACTAAAAACATTGTAAATTAAAAGGGGGAGGGGGGGTTGACACAAAAGTGTCAAATATCAAGTGGGGCTTTGTCACAAATATAGCAAAAACAGTAAAAATGACAGAGAAATATATGAATGAGAGGGGATTCTTGGGATGTGACCGCAATATATATTGGTATAAATCGTTGGGTACATGCTTTCGATAGGAAATTTTCAAGATAATAGTGAATAAGCAAAGCTTTAGATGGACATAAATTCCCTCTCGGACAACTTACCTCATTTCAAATGAGTTCCTCTCGGACACCCATTTTCCCCATGAAGCCTAGCCTACGCCTTACCCCACTCACTCTCTCGAGCTGAGGGTAAGGATATAGGACTAGGGCTCACCCTCTCGGGCTGAACCTCATGTCGACCCACTCCTTAGGCCATCAGTCTAGCGGTCTTGGTTTCGCGACCTCTCTCTCGATCAACCCGAAAACACATGAGTGGTTTTGTATTTGCAACTACAAACCCATTAACTTAAACCACAACCGCTAGGTGAAGTCACCATTAAAATACATCTAGCCTATCAGCAAACAAGACCCAACAATAATATCAACACATATTTGCTAATCACACCGCAAGAAATGGGGTTTTTAGCCACACATCATAAGATAGAAAATTATACCTAAATGAGCTTGCATTCAAATGGGTATGAATATTTAAGTGTTGTTATAGGCATAGAGTGAGGAATCCAAGAGACCGAAGTGCAAATCCTTGGAGATGAAACCCTCTTCTTCTTCAAGTTTCAAAACCCTCTCAAACTCAGAGAAAAAGTACTAAAATTATATTAATTATTTCACACTAAAAATATTATGATACTAAAATATGATACTAAGCTATAACTCTCAACGAGTATTTATAGTTTTTAAAAACTTGTGCTGCAGCGGGTCATTCGGCGACATTAATCGGAATCACCAATCAACTCGGCGATTCGCCCTTTGGTGTAGTTCATCGCCGTCTTGCACCATTCTTCGGCATCGTCGTGCTCTGGATCATTGGGCGTTATAGTACTACTTCGCGAAACTTCTCTGCAATGCGCTGACTGCTCCCTTTTCCACCGACTTGATCCTTTCCTTCAGGGCACAACACACTAGAACAAAAGGCGAAGTGAGACCCTTCGACGACTCACCAAGTGGACTCAGCGATTCTCAGGCCTTCATTTTCTTCATTCTTTTCAGCCTTTTCGTTCCTTTTTGTGAAGTAGTGTCCATGCTTTCCTTGAATCTTCATATACCTGAAACATAAGGGTTTTCATCAGATATTGAGATAAAATGAGAATTTGAGGACACAAATTCTATCAAAATATTGCCCTAAATGAGTCCAGTTTTAGGACTCATCAGCGACTACCCATGATCCTGTAGTAAGAGAGATGTAACACCCCTTATCCGAAAGAGACCAAAAATGCAGATTGTGAGAAATTGCAGGTGTAACCAACGGTTGCCATCCATGGACCGTAGGTCAGACCACCGCCCGTGCTGGTGCTCCGTGGTTCACCACTGCAACCCCTCCACAAATTGAGCTCAGAAAATCGGCTAAGTCTCAACCCACGGATAGACCAAGGTCCGTAGGTCAAACTACGGTCCATGGTCTGTGTCTGTCAATCAAGACCCCGTTTACAGCCTTTGACTCGAACGACAGGCGACCAACACAGACCTTCGTTCATTCCACGGTCCGTAGGTGAGGGTCAGCTGTCAGTTAGAAGAAAATTATTAATTGGCTCATCTTGAAATGGTCATAAATCTTAGCACAAAAGGAATTATGTGTCCCGTGACATATGATTTGATAGATAATTGAATAATCTTTCCAAAGCCACCGAGTTTGCTAAAATCCGACCTCCAAGTAAAATGTTATGCTCGTTTTAGAGAAGCCATGTCGGGCAGACTTGACCTACGACCCCAATCTACGGACCGTAGATTGACCTACGGCCCTTAGGTCCCGTCCGTCGATCACTCCGACAACAGTTAAGTCAGGGGTCTTTTGGTCTTTTCCTATTTCATTGGACCCCTAGGCTACGTCGTTTAGACCATAAATTATGAGGTTTTAGTCATTTTAAGCCAAGAAACATAACTAGAACTTTCCTAAGTCAAATCATTAATCAAAACATAGAAAATTAGAAGCAAGAGAGGAGAAAAAGGTCAAGAACCCTAGTTCAAGAGCGCAACAAGGTTCCCTCTGTCCTAGCCCCGAAATCTAAAGATTTCTCTATGGAATTCATCACCAGGTATGTGGGATTTCACTAGTGGGTTCCTTTCACCCATTAGGTCCCTAGTTTTCACTCAATTTCTTGATTCCCTTATTATGACTAGACCTAGGGTTTCTTGAATGTTAGAATTATTGGGTTCTTAGCTGTTAGAATGAGCCAAATCAAATAAGTATGTTAATATTTAGTTTATTGCATGAATTCCAGAACTCTAGCTAGGTATTTCTTTAGTTCCTGAATTACACATGCTGTGTCAGATATTTCAGTTATTCAGTTATACATGCCTCAGTTGTTAATGCATCAATATCAGTTTAATTGTTGCATTCTTAGTTTGCATGTACAGTTCGAGCTATCCAGTAAATTACAAAAATCCAGTCATAATGTGTTAATTACTTAATCCATTGGGAGTAGCATAATACCGAGTTGGACTAGGGTTCAGCGTACCTAATTCGTTCCAGAACTACGAGCCACATAGGTTGTAAGTCCCCTCTGTGGGCATCATTTCAGTGATCACGCCAGCATGCCTCTATACCTCTGGCAGGATATATTGGGTCCTCTCGATGGGACATATACATCGGTATTCAGCATGCCTCTATTCCTTTGGCCAGGTATATTGGGTCCTCTCGATCGGGCGTATATATCGGACTCCATATTTTTCTCATATGGTTTTATTATCGGTTATTAGTAGCACCCACAGTTCAGTCAAATTCTATTGCATTGACCATTTATCAGTATATCCAGCATTTAGTTTCAACATGTTATAAATTGGTCATTGCATTCAGTTATCTCAGTATTCAGTATATGTATCATGTTCAGATTATATCATTGCTTATTTGCTTTGTTTAGTTATATGTTATTTCAGTTTTATTTTATCCTGCATGCTCAGTACCTTTCAAGTACTGATGCATACTCTGAGCTATATCTTCTCGTGATGTAGGTTCAGGTTCTCAATATCCAGATCACGCTTAGATCGATTGCCGATCTCTAGTTTGGCAGAATCAGTGGTGAGTCCTCATTCTCCGAGGACAATAGTCATGAGTTTCTTTTCGGTAGTTTTAGTCCTTTAGTTTCAGTTTTGCTAGGCTTAGTTAGGTCTTGTCCTAGCATTTCTAGTCAGTTAGAGGTTATTTTCAGACATAGTTTGATTTAGTTTAGTATTGAGTTAATATCTTCTTTGTATTAAACTCATCAGTTTTCATTTATCTCAGTTATAGTATACGGGTATTCCCCATCTTTTCATTTTATTTATGATTTAGCTTCTGCATCAATTTATTATCTTTAGTATGCTCGTGATCATGCCAACAGGGTTAGCTTGGGATCACTTGTGGTGCTAAGTCTCATGTCTGCGTCTCGAGGGTAGTTCGGGGAGTGACAAACTTGGTATCAAAGCACTAGGTTTAAGTGCCCTAGGATGTCTGTAAAGCCGCACTAGGTAGAGTACTTTTCATGGATGTGTAGTGCGCACCACATCTAATGAGAGGGAGGCTACAAAGTGTCTTTCGAAAAATCTTCATTTACTTGTTACTCTTATCGTGCGTAAGGTATGAACTAATCCCGTTCTAACTTAATGTTCTGTGTTTCAGTGAACATGCCTCCTCGTAGAGCTAACGCCATGAATGCGAATGCCAGAAACGCAAACGCAGCTCCTTCAGTCCCTGATGAAGAAGTGTTGAATACAGAGTTAAAGAACGCCATTTAGATGTTGGCTTAGAGTATGGTAACAATTAGCGGGCTCCAGTTCCAGTAAATGCCAATGTTGGGTCAGCTGCAGCCAGTGTGCGAGACTTTGTTAGGATGAATCCCCCAGAGTTCTTAAGATCGCAAGTTGGAGAAGATCTCCAAAACTTCATTGATGAGGTCAAGAAAATCTTTGAAGTGATGCAATTACCTTGGAATGATCGGGTTGAGTTAGCGTCTTACCAACTTAAGGATGTGGCTCATATCTGGTATACGCAGTTGAAGGAGAACAGGGGTACAGATGCAACTCCTATTACTTGGGATTGTTTCAGCGAAACCTTTCTGGACAGGTTTTTCCCCATAGAGTTGAGAGAAGCAAGGGCCCAAGAATTTATGAACTTAAGGCAGGGTAACATGACGGTCCAAGAGTATGGGCTCAAGTTTAACCAACTCTCCAGGTATGCTCCTCAAATGGTTGCCTACTCCAGGGCTCAGATGAATAAGTTTCTTTATGGGGTGTCATACTTAGTGAAAACAGAGTGCAGGAATGCTATGTTTGTTGGGAGACATGAACATCTCTAGGCTCATGACTCATGCTCAGCAGGTTGAGGGTGATAAGCTTAGAGAATAGGCTAAGGAGACTAAGAAATCAAGAACAGGTAGCTATGAGTATTCCCAACAGAAATCGGGTGGTGGAAATCACTCGGAGTTTCAGCAGAAATCCTCGACTCCAACACATTCATCAGCTAGTGTTCCATCCCCCAGGTTCCGTAACGATCAGAAAGGTAGGGTGTCAGGCTCTAAGTCTCAAGGTAGTGTTTCAGGCACAAAATCTTACCCAACTTGCCCGAAATGTAGTAAGAACCATCAGGGCGAGTGCCTTGCAGGTAAGGAAGGATGCTTTGGGTGTGGTCAGTCGGGTCATAGATGGAAGGATTGTCCTTCTAGACAGGGTCAAAGAGGAAATAATGGTAGAGCTCAGTCTACAACTTCAGCAGCACCAACAGGTCAGGTCTCCAGACTCAGCAGGGTAACTCATCTGGTTCAGGTGGTAGAGAACACCAAAACAGGCTCTATGCTATTCAGGCTCGTCAAGATCAGGAAGATTCTCCTGATGTAGTCACTGATACGTTACGAGTCTTTGACCTTGATGTTTATGAATTGTTAAATCCAGAGGCTACTTTGTCTTTTGTAACTCCTTACATAGCAGTCCAATTCAGTATTAACCCATAAACTCTTTCAGAACCCTTCTCAGTCTCTACTCCAGTCGATGACCCAATTATAGTTAGATGGGTATACATAAATTGCCCTATCACAGTCTCTTAGAAAGTCACCTCAGCAGATCTTGTAGAGTTAGAAATGGTAGACTTAGATATCATTCTAGGCATGGATTGGTTACATTCCTATTATGCCTCAGTCAATTGTAGAACTAGGATTGTTCGTTTTCAGCTTTCAGATGAACCAATCCTAGAATGCAAGGGTAGTAGCTTAGCGCCTATGGGTCGATTCATTTCTTACCGTAAGGCCAGAAAGATGATCTCTAAGGGTTATCTCTATCATTTAGTTTAGGTTAAGAATTCTAGTTCCGAATCCCCAACTCTTGAGTCAGTCCTTGTAGTCAATGAGTTTCCAGAAGTGTTTCCAGATGATCTTCTCGGAGTTCATCCCAAAAGGGAAATTGAGTTTGGAATTTATCTCCTTCCAGATACCCAGCCTATCTCTATTCCCCCTTACAGAATGGCTCTAGCTGAACTTAAGGAATTGAAAGAGCAGTTGAAAGACCTTCTAGATAAGGGCTTTATCAGACCTAGTATTTAGCCATGGGATGCACCGGTGTTGTTCATAAAGAAGAAATATGGTTCTCTCAGAATGTGCATTAACTATAGGCAGTTGAATAAAGTCACAATAAAGAATAAGTATCTCATCCCCAGGATTGATGACTTGTTTGACCAACTTCAGGGTGCTAGTCATTTCTCAAAGATAGACCTCAGATCGGGTTATCATCATCTTAAAGTCAGAGATAGTGACATTCCGTAGACAGCCTTCAGAACTCGGTATGGTCATTATGAATGTGTAGTCATGTCATTTGGACTAACCAATGCTCCTACAACTTTCATGGATATGATGAACAGAGTGTTCAAGCAGTACTTGGACTTGTTCGTTATCATCTTTATTGATGATATCCTCATTTACTCTAGGAATGAGGAAGAACATGCGAGTCATTTGAGAGTTGTTCTGCAAACTCTCAAAGATCGCCAGTTATTTCCAAATTTAACAAGTTCGAGTTTTGGTTACAATCAGTTACCTTCCTTGGGCATATTGTGTCTAGTGAAGGAATTCAAGTAGATTCCCAGAAGATA
>NW_006238960.1:513386-517251 GCF_000226075.1 Solanum tuberosum
TAGAATAGAAAACTAGGTTGACTACAACTCATGTCTTGACTCTACCAGAGGGTTCAGATGGTTATGTGATCTATTGTGATGCATCTAGAGTCGGCCTAGGTTGTGTGTTGATGCAACGAGGTAAGGTTATGTCTTATGCTTCTAGACAGCTTAAGGTACATGAGAAGAATTATCCGACTCATGACCTCGAGATTGCAGCAGTGGTATTTGCACTCAAGATTTGGAGAAACTATTTGTATGGTGTTCATGTAGATGTGTTCATAGACCATAAGAGCCTCTAGTATGTATTCACCTAGAAATAGTTGAATCTTCGCCAGAGAAGGTGGCTTGAGTTCCTCAAAGATTATGATATGAGCGTGCATTACCATTCGGGTAAGGCGAATGTAGTAGCAGATGCTCTTAACAAATTATCCATGGGTAGTGTAGCACATGTTGAGGAAGAAAGAAGAAATCTAGCAAAGGATGTTCACAGACTTGCTCGCCTAGGAGTTTGTCTTATGAGCATATCAGATAGTGGTGTAACGGTTCAAAATGGGGAAGAATCTTCTTGCTCAACAAATTTTTTTTCCTTTTTTAAGGTAAAAGTTGAAGACTAAGACCGGGGTAGTAAAGGTTAAGGAAAAGCAAGACAGTGATCCAATCTTGCTTGAGCTTAAAGGTGCAGTCCACAATCAGAGAGTGGACGTTTTCTCCCAAGGGGAGATGGTGTGCTTCGCTACCAGGGTCGATTATGTGTTCCTAATGTGGACGAGTTAAGACAACATATTCTTGCAGAGGCCCATAATTCCAGATATTCTATTCATCCAGGTGCCACTAAGATGTACCGCGATCTGCGGGAAGTCTATTGGTGGAATGGTATGAAAAAAGATATAGCAGATTTTGTGGCTAAGTGCCCTAATTGCCAGCAAGTCAAGGTAGATCATCAAAAACCAAGAGGCATGACTCAAGAGATTGACATTCCTACTTGGAAGTGGGAATTGATCAACATGGACTTCATCACAGGTTTACCTTGTACTCGCAGACAACATGACTCCATTTGGGTGATTGTTGATAGAGTTACAAAGTCTTCTCGCTTTTTGGTGATCAAGACTACAAATTCGGCGGAGGATTACACCAAGATTTACATTAATGAGGTTGTGAGGTTGCATGGGGTTCCTTTGTCTATCATCTCAGATAGAGGTCCTTAGTTTACCTCTCATTTTTGGAAGTCATTTCAGAAGGGTCTTGGTACTCAGGTTTAATCTTAGCACAACATTTCACCCACAAACGGATGGTCAGGCAGAGCGTACAATTAAGACCTTAGAGGACATGTTGATATCTTGTGTGATCGACTTCAAGGGTAGTTAGGATGATCACCTTCCACTTATTGAGTTCGCCTACAATAATAGTTACCATTCCAGCATTCAGATGGCCCCTTATGAGGCATTGTATGGGCGTAGATGTAGATCTCCATTTGGTTGGTTTGAAGTAGGTGAAGCAGCCTTGATACGACCAGATTCAGTCCTTGATGTTATGGAGAAAGTGCAACTCATTAGAGATAGACTTAAGACTGCCCAAAGTCGCCAGAAGTCTTATTCAGATGTGAGAAGAAGGGAACTAGAGTTCCAAGTTGATGATTGGGTTTTCCTGCAAGTGTCACCGATGAAGGGGGTGATGAGATTTGGCAAGATGGGGAAGCTCAGTCCCAGATATGTAGGCCCTTATTGGATCTTAAAAAGGATTGGTAAAGTGGCTTATGAGTTAGAGTTGCGAGCAGATTTAGCAGCAGTGCATCCAGTCTTTCACATTTCACTTTTGAAGAAGTGTGTGGGTGCTCCAGCATCCGTAGTGCCATTATACACTGTGACTGTAAAAGATAGCCTTTCTTATGAGGATGTACCAGCTGAGATTGTTGATCGTCATGTTAGAAGGTTGAGAAACAAAGAAGTCGCTTCAGTCAAGGTTTGGTGGAGGAGTCAGTCCGTAGAGGGAGCTACTTGGGAAGCAGAAGCGGCCATGAAAGCCAAGTATCCTCAGCTCTTTCCTTCCAATTCCACTCCAGCTTGAGGTAATAATTCCTCTTTAGTTTTTCAGTCATTCATGCGTAAATTCAGTCTTAGAATCATGTTTCTTTAGTTTGTACTTGCATTTTCAGCGTATTTACATGTTCTTGGAACTCAGTTCAGTCAGAAATTCAGTTTTCAGTGTTTAGTGGTAGGGATTGCAGCTCTCTCTCTCCATTTCAACTAGTTTAGTGTACATTCGAGGATGAATGGTCCCAAAGGGGGAGATAATGTAACACCTCGTATCCGAAACAGACCAAAAATGCAGATTTAGAGAAGTTGCAGGTGCAACTCACGGTTGCCATCCATGGACCGTAGGTCAGACAACGGCCCGTGCTGGTGGTCCGTGGTTCACCACTGCAACCTCTCCCCAAACCCAGCTCAGAAAATCGGCTAAGTCTCGACCCACGGACAGACCCACGGTCCGTAGGTCAGACCAGTTGTGGTCTGTGGTCTGTGTTCGTGGATCGAGGCCCCCTTTATCCAGCCTCTAACAAAAATGAAGGCCGACTAGCACAGACCGTCGTTTGATCAACGGTCTGTAGGTTTAACCGTAGGTGAGGGTCAGCTGCCAGTTAGAGGAAAATTATTGATTGGGTCAACTTGAAATGGTCATAACTATTATCACAAAAGAAATTATGTGTCACATGACTTATGATACGATAGATAAATGAATTCTCTTTCCAACGCCACCGAGTTTGCTAAAATCTGACCTCCGAGTAAAAGGTTATGCTCGTTTTAGAGAAGCTCAGTCGGGCAGACTTGACCTACGACCCCAATCTACGGACCGTAGATTGACCTACGGCCCGTAGGTCCCGTCTGTCGATCACTCTGACAGCAGTTAAGTTAAGGGTCTCTTGGTCTTTTCCTATTTCGTTGGACCCCTAAGCTACGTCATTTAGACTTTAAATTATGAGGTTTTAGTCATTTTAAGCCAAGAAACATAACTAGAACTTACCTAAGTCAAATCATTAATCAAAACATAGAAAATTAGAAGCAAGAGAGGAGAAAAAGGTCAAGAACCCTAGTTCAAGAGCGCAGCAAGGTTCCATCTGTTCTAGCCCCGAAATCTAAAGATTTCTCCATGGAATTCATCACCAGGTATGTGGGATTTCATTAGTGGGTTCCTTTCACCCATTAGGTCCCTAGTTTTCAGTCAATTTCTTGATTCCCTTATTATGACTAGACCTAGGGTTTCTTGAATGTTAGAATTATTGGGTTCTTAGATGTTAGAATGACCCAAATCAAATTAGTATGTTAATATTTAGTTTATTGCATGAATTCCAGAACTCTAGCTAGGTATTTCTTTAGTTCTTGAATTACACATGCTATGTCATATATTTCAGTTATTCAGTTATACATGCCTCAGTTATTAATGCATCAATATCAGTTTAAATGTTGCATTCACAGTTTGCATGTTCAGTTCGAGCTATCTAGTAACTTAGAAAAATTCAGTCATAATGTGTTAATTACTTAATCCATTGGGAGTAGCATAATGTCGAGTTGGACTATGATTCAGCGTACCCAATTAGTCCCAGAACTACGAGCCACATAGGTTGTTGTAAGTCCCCTCTGTGGGCATCATTTTAGTGATCACGCCAACATGCCTCTATACCTTTGGCCGGGTATATTGGGTCCCCTCGATGGGGCGTATACATCGGATTCCACATTTAGCTTATGTTGTTTTATTATCGGTTATTAGTAGCTCCCACAGTTCAGTCAGATTCTATTACATTGACCATTTATCAGTACATCCAGCATTCAGTTTCAACATGTTATAAATTAGTCACTGCATTCAGTTATCTCAGCATTCAGTATCTATA
>NW_006238960.1:517546-544856 GCF_000226075.1 Solanum tuberosum
AATAGTCATGAGTTTCTTTTCAGTATTTTTAGTCCTTTAGTTTCAGTTTTGCTAGACTTAACTGGGGCTTATCCCAGCATTTCTAGTCAGGTATAGGCTATTTTCAGACATAGTTAGATTCAGCTTATTATTCAGTTATTATCTTATTTGTATTCAACTCATCAATTTTCATTTATTTCTGTTAAAGTATATGGGTATTCCCCATCTTTTCATTTTATTTATGATTTAGCTTCCGTATCCATTTATTATCTTTAGTATGCTCGTGGTCATGCCAGCAGGGTTAGCTTGGGATCACTTGTGGTCCTAGGTCCCTTGTCCGCGTCTGGGGGGTAGCTTGGGGCGTGACAAGAGACTAAAGGTGACTACCCATGACCCCAAGGTAAGAAGGGCTAGGGGCAATTACCCATGTTCCTTTATAGTGAGGCAAAAGGTCATTCCCCATGTCTTTAAAAGATAAGCTAAAACATGTTATGATAGGTGATGAGCTTGGATTGTTGCTTGAGTTTGCCTTCCATGATGAGTAAGACTAGTGGTGGATTACCCATGTCTTGGCTAAGTATGAATTGAGATTACTTCGAGAAGTACCCCGTATATGTGAAATGGTCTATTATGTGCGTTGATTATGCTTTATGACTTATGTTGTCTAACTCTTATGTTTATTTTATGTTTATGCAAGCTATCATATTTAGTACATTTTGTACTAACACATACTCTTGCATACATTTCTTATCCAAATGTAGGGTCCGGCGTTCCCTACTCTCATCTCTGTGGCTAGGATCCATAGTAGAGGCAAGGTTGATGATTGGTGACTCCTCATAGCGTTTGAGGATTTGGCTATCATTTCTCTTATGTTCTTTTCATTTTAGTTTTAAACATTGGTGTATGGGCTGTGTCCCAAGATTCTATTGTATTAGATGGTTTTTGAGACAAGTGTATTAGACTTTCGCTTCATTTTATGAAGACTTTGGTATTGTTGATATGTTTTAAATCTTATCGATTTTCTATAATCTTAACTATGAAAGCTAAGTAGCTTATATGAGACCTCTCGGGGTCTTGTATGCCATGTTACGTCTAGGGGGTACCCTTGGGTCGTGACACAAAGGTTGTAATTTGAGTCGAAAAAGGAAAGAGAGAGTGAGATCAATAGAGAGAATAAAAGTCAAATCGAGAGATAATTAATTCTTTGAATTTTTTTGAGATGTCTTTATCAGGAAAGGATGATAACCGTGGGACTCAAAACGATGAATTCATGAAGGTACTCAAAATGAGTACGACCCGACTTGATGCGTTAGAGATTGCATAAAATGCACATAATCTAGTGAACATGACCGATGTGCGGAGAATCTATCAAAACCATTATGCCTCAAGTTAAGAGACAAGCTTTCTGAGCTCCTCAAGTCCATCAAACTGAGGATCAATTTGGTGATTATCAAGACAAAATTGAAGAAACTTACCAACTGAGAAACGAAAGGATGGTGCCACGAGTTAGGGTTGAGAATGACAATTAAGTAGCATTAAGATGAAGATTCCTACTTTCAAAGAGATAAGATATCCAGACTTGTACCTTGATTGGGAGAGGAAAGTGGACGCCATCTTTGACTGTCATAACTACACTGAAGGTAAGACGGTTAAACTTGTTGTGGTTGAATTTTCTGACTATGCTTCTAGTTGGTGGAAGAAATTTTGCAGAGACAAAATAGATAATGGAGAACTACATGTTGTGACATGGGACGAGATGAAGAGGGTTATGAGAAAATGTTTTGTACCATCACGCTTCGAAAGAGATCTGCAAAAATGCCTTCCGCCTCTGAGGCAAGGTTCTATGTATGTGGATGATTATTTCAAGTTTATGGATATGGCTATGATCCAAGCTAATTTTAAAGAGGACGAGGAGACCACTATGACAAGATATCTTAATGGTTTAAATGGAGAAATAATTGATGTAGTAGAATTGCAACAATATATGAATTGGTTGAGTTGGCTGTAAACGTAGAAAAACAAAATAAAAGGAAGCAAAAAGCTAGTTCATGGAAGAATTGATCTACTACAACTACAAGGAAGCCATGGCCAACACATGAGGAGAAATCTCTGTCTAAATCACAAGATGACAAGGGCAAAGGTAAATGAGATGCCAAAGATGGAGGTAAGACTTTTAACAAAAAAATATCTACTCCTTCTACCCCTTCTAGTGCTATACAATGTCACAAGTGTCAAGTAAGGGGACATACGGTGTTTGAATGTCCAAATAGAAGAGTTGTCTTGATTAAGAATAATGGGGAATATGAGAGTGAAAAAAGTGAGGGGAGGGGGGGGGGATAAGAAGAGGGTGTTAGGGGTGAGGACGAGAGAGATATGGCCTGTCATAATAAGGGACAATTTTTGGGAGTAGTTAGGCATCTTATGAATATTAATATGGAGAGCTTGATGGGGCCCAAAGAGAAAATATTTGGCATACCCGATGTGAGATAAAGGGTAGAATTTTCTCTATGATCACTGATAAGGTAGTTGTGCTAATGTGGTGAGCACATATGCGGTGGAAAAATTAGGTATTCCATGCACAAAACGTAAGGCCAATTACAAGTTTCATGGTTGAATGAATGTGAGGAGCTTAAGGTGAGTAAACAATGCATGATTTCCTTTTCTATTGGAGAGTATTTTGATGAAGTTCTTTGTGATGTTGTGCCAATGCAAGTTTGTCATATTTTGTTGGGCTGACCCTGGCAATATGATAAATATGCTTCCCATGATGGGAGGAGGAATAAGTACTCTCTTGAACATAAGAGGAAAAAGTATATTCTTGCACCATTAACTCATTCTCAAATGTATGAAGACCAACAACGACTAAAGAAACAATGGGAAAACCTGGGGAGGGATAGAAAAAAGAGTCAAAAAATTGAGAAAGTGGAAAAAGTTCAAGTAAGGCGTGAGAAGAGAGAGAGCGGCAATGAGGAAAAAAAAGGGGGGTAAGAGGTATTAAAAAAAGAGAGAATTGGTGAGAGAAAAGAGGATGAGGGTAAAAAAAATAGTGAGTCTTGCAAAAGCCAAGAGTGTTTACTTGCAAAAAAAAAGGGTTACCTATTGTCCTTCTCAGTTAAAGGGAAATTATGATTAACACTAATAATTTAACTCCTTCTTCGCCTAGTGTTGTATCAATTTTTGTAGGATTTTGACGATGTATTTCCTCCACATCCCGAAGAGATTACCTCTTTTGAGAGGAATAGAACACCAAATTGACTTTGTTCCTGGATCTCAACTTCCGAATAGGCCCGCTTATAGAAGCAATCCAGATGAAACAAGAGAACTACAAAGACAAGTAGAGGAATTGCTTGAAAAGGGGTTTGTGAGAGAAAGTATGAGTTCATGTTTTGTTCTTGTGCTCTTGTTACCAAAAAAAGATGGAACTTGGAGGATGTGTGTAGATTGTTGTGCCATCAACAAAATAACGGTAAAGTATCGACATCTTATCCCCCACCTATATGATATGCTTGACCAATTGTATGTCTCTAAAATATTTTCAAAAATTGATTTAAAACGTGGATACCACCAAATTCGAATGAATTCTGGAGATGAGTGGAAAACTGCTTTCTTGTATGAGTGGCTGGTAATGTAATTTGGCTTAACTAATGCACCTAGTACTTTCATGAGGCTAATGAACCTATCTTTAATGAATTTCATGGCAAGTTTGTGGTGGTATATTTTTGATGATATTCTGGTCTTTTGTACATCTCTTGAAGAACATGTGGAACACTTGAGGTTAGTTTTTGATGTGCTTAGGGAGCAACAATTTATGCTAATCTATCCAAGTGCACATTTTGTGTTTATAAAGGAGTCTTTCATGGTTTTTTTGTTAGCTCGAATGGTGTTGAAGTTGATGAAGATAAAATTAAAACAATTAAAAAATGGCCTATTCCTAAGAGTGTGACTGAAGTGAGGAGTTTTCATGGACTTGCTAGTTTTATAGGAGATTTGTGAGGGATTTTAGTACAATTGGTGCACCATTAACGAAAGTCATTAAAAAGGATAAGGCATTTAATTGGGCAAAAGAACAAGAGCATGCATTTAATGTCTTAAAAGATAAGTTGTGTTCTGCTCCTTTGTTACAATTACCTGATTTTTCTAAATCTTTTGAAGTTGAATTGTGATGCTAGTGGCAAGGGTATAGGGGTTGTTTAATGCAAGATTCTAAGCCTGTTGCATATTTTAGTGAGAAATTGAGTGGAGCTACATTGAATTATTCTACTTATGATCGTGAACTTGTATGCCTTGGTAAGGGCTTTGGCTACTTGGCAACATTACTTATGGCCGCGTGAGTTTGTGATAAAGACTGATCATGAATCATTGAGGTACTTGAAAAACCAAGCTAAGTAAATGACATCTCAAGTGGGTGGAGTTCATTAAGACGTTTCCTTATGTGATTTCATACAAACAAGATAAGGACAATGTGGTTGTTGATGCATTCTCTCGAAGGTACGTGCGTGTTTCTGCTCTTACTTCTAAGTTGATGGGATTTCATCACATTAAAACTATGTATGCTAATGATTTAGACTTTGGCGTTGCTTATGATGCATGTTTAAAGGGACCCTTTGAGAAATTCACTCTACATGATGGGTTCCTTTTCAAGGAAAATAAGTTGTGTGATGTTTTTGAAAGAGAGGCACATTGTGGGGGGGGGGGGGGAGGGAGTTATAGGTCACTTTGGAGTGGCAAAAACCCCTTAGTTGCTGAAAATTTCTTTTGGACTGGCATGCGCAAGCATGTAGAAAAATGTTGTGCACAATGTTTAGAATGTAAACATAAATCTAGGGTTTTACCACATGGGTTGTATACTCCAATGCATGTTCCAATTTCTCCTTGGATAGATATCTCTATGGATTTTGTCTTAGGTTTACCAAAAAACGAAGAATGGCAAGGATAGTGTCTTTGTTGTGATGGATAGATTAAGAAGACTCATTTCATTCTATGCTTCACACCTAATGATGCTTCTCATGTAGCTGATTTGTCTGTTAAGGAGGTGGTGAAATTACATGGCATACCTAGAACTATTGTTAGTGATAGAGATGTTAAGTTTTTAAGTCACTTTTGGCGTGTTCTTTGGGGAAGGTTAGAAACCAAATTGTTATTTTCTACTTCTTGTCATCCACAAACCGATGGGAAAACTGAGGTGGTGAATAGAACTTTAAGGAACATGTTGAGGGTTGTTTTGAAAGGTAAATTAACTTCTTGGGAGGATCACTTCCCTTTGGTGGAATTTACTTATAATAGAACTATTCATTCTTCTACTTGGTCTTCACCTTTTAAAGTTGTTTATGGTTTTAACCCCCTTAATCCCTTTGATTTAGTGACACTGCCTACTAATGATATTGCTAGTCTTGATGCAAAGAATAAAGCTTAAATAATGAGGAAGATACATGAACAAACTAAACTGGACATTGAAAGATGGAATAAACAAGTTGCCTTGAGAAGAAACAAAGGGCGAAAGCTAGTCATTTTTTAGCATGGGGACTTGGTTTGGATTCACATGTGTGAAGAACGATTTCCCACCAAAAGGAAATCTAAATTGCATCTTAGAGGTGATGGACCCTTCAAAGTTCTCGAGCGAATTGGAGACAATGCTTACAAATTGGATTTTCTTGGTGAGTATCAAGTAACTGCTACTTTCAATACTTGTTCTTGTTAGATGTAAGGTCTTATTCGAGGACGAATTATTTTCAAGAAGAGGGGGATGATAGCTCCATGGACACGGATGAGGCTATATAAGCCCTAAGAAGACCATCAAGTTCTCAAGATAAGGAGTTGCAAGCCAAGATCGTTGGACTTTAATGGGAAATCAAGAAGATGCTTATCATCGAAGAAAAGCCCAAGAATGAGTCTAAGAATTGTGAAGAAGAATGGAGTAGGTGCTACACATAAAATATGGTTCAAGTCCAAGCCTAAATGGAAGAAAATTGGGCCACACAAACCCAACAAAGGTGCCCAAAAAGCTAACCAGTTAAAGGCAAAGTTAGTCAAACTTTCATAGTTTAAAAACTTCTTTATTTAAAGATTCCTAGTTTAAAAAGTTTCTTAGTTTAAAGTTTTTCTAGTTTAAAAGTTTTCTAGTTTAAAATTTTCCTTGTTTAAAGTTCCCATAAAAGTAGAATTTAAATTTCATTCTTTTTGGGATAGGTTTTCCCTATATATAGGGGTTGATTTTATTATTTTGAACAGAAAATATTATTATTAATTGAGAGTTTCTCTTCTTTACACTTTTGTGTGTATTATTTTGAATAGAAAATATTATTATTAATTGAGAGGTGAGATTATCTTATAACCTTATAAAAACGATTCTTAAAAGGTGAGATTGATTCTTTCACGTAATATCTTTGGTTCTTATTCGTAAATTAAAAAATGTAGTTAGCCTTATACTAATTATTGTCTTTAGTTTCTTTGAAATAGGGGTGTAGATCACTTTTGATCTAAATTCTTGAATTGAATTTATTAGTAATCGTAAATTAGCTTTAAACTGCTAATTTTTGAATACTAAGATCAATTAGGGTTCTTAACACATCTTTTGAATTTGGGGATTTTCTCCTCAAATTTTGCATATCTTTTCAATTCTTATCTTTAATCTTAGTATTTTCGCTTCTGCATTATTTTCTTATTTATTTTGGTAACCCGATTACTATCACAGCACGCTATAACAAATAGAATGTTACTTCTATTGGGAGGGGGAGTTACTAGAAGGGAGTGTGAGATACTGTACCAAACAAATACCTGAATTTTGCAGCAGAAAGGGTGATGGTTGGTGAAGTTAGCTTAACAGTGAATATTCACTTAACCGACAGCCACTTCAACAAACTTAACTAATTTGTCTGATGGTGACATACTCATTTAATTTACCTTTGGATCTGGAGAGTTGGGATGGCCAAAAAATTAAAGCTGAAAAATATGCATATCCTCCCTAGTTCCTAATTAATGATTGGTCCTACATACTGAGGAAGCTGTACAGATTGAGAATCCAAAAAACTATGTTTTTCCAGTAACACCAAAATAAGGAAGATAAGTTTTGCAATTAGACAATACTCAAACATCCATAAATGTAAGGGTTGAAGTGGGTGCCAAACACATAATACTGAAGCAATAAAATTATCCACCGTTTGCACTTTGTGCATTCAAATTACCTTTTATATTTTGTACGCTTTTATGTTTGCATCCCAAATATTCCAGCACACAAAATTTTGGAGGTCATTTGATATTACCATTTCTGCCTCAATGTAGAAAACTCCAACCTGCGTTGGAAAATGAAAATTACATATATGTTACTCTATTGCATGAATAAGCTGAGCAAGTGTAGATATCTTTAAAACTTATAGAAGTTTGTGATGTAATTTCTACAATGAGGATAACGTTCTAGCAAACAGGAGTCACGGTGAGAGGGGTGGATGATCCGTAGAAGCTGCACAATGTAGCATATCTTTATTTGTTTTTCTCCATGTCATCACACCGAATAAATTATTCAATATGCTCTTCAAGTCATGTTAAAGCTAAAGAGGTAGAGTAAAAAGTCGGTACCAGTAGTTGAGTTCTAGTGCGTGTGAATAAGTAAGATCTATGCGTATTGTTGAGTTGAATCTGGTTGGCATCGATAAACTTGTATGTGAAGCTTATCTGCACAATCTCCAATATCATCACCATGCACAACTGTCCTAATTTGTTATAGTTTAATAGACAAAGTTGGAGTTGAATTGACTTTGCAAAGTAGATTAAACATTTTTTGTGGAAAAAAGCATAATGTATAGCTTGGAACTGAAAAGGACCGCAACTCAAAAGGAAGAGAAACACACCTAGAGTGAAGATAAATTATTAATCAATCATGCAATGAAATTGTAATGCACATACCAGTACAAAGCAGGAAGAATTGCAAAAAGTATACCAACAGATAGGTGATTACCAACAAATAGTGACCATAAGTTGAGGAAGATTTCACCAACAAATAGTGACCATAAGTTGAGGAATATTTCACCAACAAATAGGAAAAAAAAAGGACCATAAGTTGTAATAAACATGAAACTTTGAGAAAAAATTTCTATAAATGTACAATTAAAAAAGGGGGAAAGTTGATTTAGACATACTATCAAATACCCTCGGTACAGTAGAGAGCAAAGGTAAATAGTAACATTCAACTCAAATTGAGAAACCAAGAAGGAGAAAAAATTTGAAACCAAGGAGAAAAGAAGAATTCAATCAGAGCAATGATGGAAGCTACAAAACAAAACCAAACTCAGAACTTTGAAAAGACGATTGAATGAAAAATCAACAGAACCTGAGTACATAGTTAAACGTTCCCGAAAATCCACATGCAAAATCTATTTTTTTATATATATATTCAAAATCCGTCCTGCATATGCTCTAGCATCGAGCAATATATAGCATATATGTATTTTGTCTATCTATGTTTCATCAGTGGAACAAAGGAAGAAGAAGATAATAGAAAGAACACACCAAAATGCAAAAAATTGAACAAAGATGAGAACACAAAAACTATGGAAGTAAAAACAAAAAACAACATAAAAAATAAGAAAAAAAGGGGACGAAACACAACAATTTCACACAGATGGAGCTGCAAAAGATTGACACAAGTTCTTGAGAGTTGAGAGGTGTTTGTAGCGACTCCCTCTGACCTCTTTTACCCCTTCCACGTACTTAATAGTCAATCAGATAGCGCCACAAAGAGTAATAAATTAAAAGGTCTGTATGGTATGATTTTTGTTGCCATACGTACAAGCAGTTGGTGCAGAGTTCGTCTAACCCTTGTTGGCTTATTAAATATGGTAATGTATTCAGCTTTGTGAAACTCAAGTAGAAGAAGAGACATACATGTCAAGCTAGAATGAGTGGTAAGTTGCATATTTGCATGAGAGTTGTTGATAGCCAAAAGCAAATAAACCTGCAGAAATCAAAGATTACTATGAAGATACATCAAATTGTACCAGGAATTTCAACAGTCAGGAGAAGGAGAATACATTAAGATAAGCGTTAGAGTTCATTTCTTACTACTTCTCAATATGAGATACTAACATATCCATAGAGCAAGTGGTTCCCTTGAAGTCCTCGCTCATTTACACCAGTAAACTCCAATGAATCCTATGTGCATTTGAAGAATAATCAAACTTCAATGTTAATCGCATATAGTCATTGAGATAATTCTATAATTTCTATTTAAGAACAAACAAAATTGAACTGCAGCAACATCCTATTAAAAGAAGATAATCTTAAAGAGAGTCACACATTTGGCATGTTAAGATAAAAAGGGAGGACATGCATATGAAGAAGCCATTATATTAGGGAAGAAAATTAAAGTAGCAAGAATGAAGACATATGTGACATCCCTGGCAACAATCTCCTCAACTATAAAATCAACAAATTTAAGCTATTCTTTTGCTAACTATCATTTGCTAAAATTAGCTTGTTTGCTAACTATTGGGCACGTTCGCGGAGAACCTGGGATCAGATTCTTCAGAGTTCGCTGCTGCATTTGAGGAGAAATCTGAGTCAAGACATGCTATTAAAACAGGCAGTGACAATTTACGTCTAACTTTGAATTCGTAAAAGAAAACTCTCAAAGCCATATACTTTATATGGATCATAACATTCAATTTTAAAACTCCTACACCTATTGAGGGTGGTACTAACAGTAGCAAACAAGTGAAGGAACTGATGCTGAAAACAGAACAGGGCTTAGACAAGAAAACACATAAATGCAAATACATACTAAGTACAAAAATTAAATCAAGATGAGCATAACGAGATATCGATACTTAAAGAGACACGATAAGGGAACTTAAAAAGCCCATGAGCTTAAGAAACTAGCAAACTAAAGGGCATATGCAGTAACCAAGAACTAAACAAAAGCTCATCTTAGGCCAAGATAATCTCACTTTGTGAAGATAAATTGGAATTCTAGACCAAGCAAATGACAAAAGGAAGCCAACATATCATTTATGAGGTGCTAAACCCAAACAAACCCAAACTTTGCTGCCCAACACCACAGATAGGCAATGACCAATTTAGATGATAGCAAATATAAACAAAAAGAAGACCGAAATCTCTAGAGGTCAACCAACTAGTAATAGCCAATAACAACAGAGAGAAACTACATAATCAGACAACAAATGAAATATATCAAAATAAATAATAGCTAAATCAGTCTGTAAATCAACTAAACAAAACAAAGATAAACAAGTCAACCTTAGGAGAGGGATTATTAAATCGTTTGTGGAGCAGAGAAGCTGGGACAATGAGTTGAAGCAAGATATTCCTCCACCACAAGAGGAATTCTGACAAGAGCTCGAATACAGCAACAAAAGACTCAAACCTCCTAGCTATAGGAATAATATTTTCTTTAGTTCTCTTTTCTGTTGCCTTTATATTTTATTGTAAATTTCTGTTCATGTTTCTTGTCTTTCCAAACTCTTTCATTCAATGGAAATTCCCCCTGTTTTGGGTAGTAAATTAGTGTCCAAAAAACCTCTCGAAAGAACGGATAAGGATTTTAGGTATTTCAAATTTGAAATTCAAACTCTTTTGCTGGCTCGATTTTGTACCAATTCTCAACAGAATTGAAAGGAAGGCCAATCAATTTCGACACTTGGATGATTCTCCAAACGATCTTCTACGAGGACGACGTAGCTAGGCATAGAGGTGGCTGGGTTCACTGGGTGTTGAAGTGGGTAAATTTGGGACTTAAAAAGCTTTAGCATTGTTCAATTTTTATCTTATTTTTAACATAAAGCAGGGATTGTATTATTTTTTTTGGTATGAAGCAGGGAAGAAATATAGCAAACAAACACAATATATTGTTATTTTATTGATCATATATATTCAGCTTTGTGAAACTCGAGTAAAAGAAGAGACATACATGTCAAGCTGGAATGAGTGGTTTGTGGCATATTTGCATAAGAGTTGTTGATAGCCAAAAGCAAATAAACCTACAGAAATCAAAGATAATTATGAAGATACATCAAATTGTGCCAGGAGTTTCTACAATCAGGAGAATACATTAAAGATAAACGTTAGAGTTCATTTCATACTACTTCTCAATATGAGATACCAACATATCCATAGAGCAAGTCATTCCCAAGAAGTCCTCGCACATTTATCCTGGTAAACTCCAATGAATCCTATATGCATTTGAGGAATAATCAAAAACTTCCTTATAAATGGAATATAGTCGAGAAGATAATTCTGTAATGTCTATTTAAGTACAAAATAAGTTGAACAGTAGCAACATCCTATGAGAAAAAGGTAAACTTACAGAGAGTCAAATATTTGGCTTGTTAAGAAAAAAAGGAAGGACATGCGTATGAAGTAGCCATTATATAAGGGAAGAAAAACAAAGTAGCAAGAATGAAGACATATGGAAGAAAATTACAACTCAGATTTTAACTAATTGAATAAAAAATCTCGTACTTAAACCCAACTAAAACAGTATTAGCTATTCACTCGCCTGTATGCCTGTACAAATAAAATGACAATCAAGATTCTAGTAACCTAATTGAAAGCACAGTTACATCGATAAAAGAGATACCAACTTAACCCAATCCCGGTTTTTGGAACAACTTGTCACAGCAGTCGATCAGAACCGCCATATATGGCATCCCCGGCAACAATCTCCTCACCTATAAAATCAACAAATTGAAGCTATTCTTTTTCTAATAATCTTTTGCTAGAATCAACTCGTACGCTAACTATTGGGCACGTTCGCGCAGAATCTGGGATCATTCCTCCGACTTTGTGGCCAAGAGGGCGCGTTCGCGGTGTCATCTTCTCCTTAATTCAAATCCGGTTGGGGCATTTCATCAAACATGTTGGGGAAGCCTATTTAGGCACGCTTCTCACACATTTTTTGCCCCCAATCTCAACTAAAACTCATGAACTATCTAGCCCTCAACTTAATTAATCCCCACACAAACAAAAATAGCCCCACAATTTAAGCATTGATTAACGCATATAAACGAGACCATTTCAAAAATACTTACCAAAGATTGAGTAGAAAGGAGGGGAGAAAATTTACCTTAGATGCTAACTTTTAACACGACGCCCAAGTGACTCCACAAGATTGAGCTTACCCCCAGGAATAAGGCAAGGAAACTCCTTCACTAAAGAATACACAAGATCGAACACATCCTGCTCCTCCACACAGGATGTATGATGTTCTAAGGAACCTCTGGTGCGACTTACATGGAATTGAATTTCATTTTCATCAATTGCTGAATCAGTCACCTCAGTGGAAGCATGAGAATTTGCTTCCGACTCAGCACATCCTGGTTCCAAAGGTGAAGATTTTGTTTGCACTTCCATTAATGGATGATCCGTGACTTCAAAATCTATTATATGACTAAGAAAATGAAGTTACAAAAAATTCAAGATAACCAAATAAGGCACTAAGCCCATTCCTATCAATTATAGATCATAAGAAACGGAACATATACCACAATCCTGCATCATGTTGGCTTCACTCATTTTTTCTTATACAGTTTGCACATTGACTTTGAAAGTTTTATCAATCAATTTCTCCACAAGCCTCTATATATATCTCCTGCTCTCTCGCCAAAATGACTGAAGAGATTTTTTTTATCAGTATCTACTCTTAAATGTACAATTCAAAAAAACCCATCATTTAAATTTTATATGGATTTTTTAAAGAAAAGTTGTAGTGAAGGATCAACTATTTATATAAGTTACTACTATCTTGTTAACAACTACTACCTCCTCTACATTGTTTTTAAATTCTTCGGCTAAATAAAAGCATAAATGACCCATATAAATTAAAGATACAAGCATGAAGTTCTAGTTCCCTCTGCCATATTTTTTTTCAAAATGAGAACCTTGTAAATAAAACATGAAATAGTAATAACAGAATGAACAGGCAATAGACTTGGAGAAAACAACCTTCAGTAATTTCAGATTCATCGATTTCCGCTTCTTCTTTTTAAGTCACCGTGATGCTCTCCAAGTTCTCCACTTTCTGTTGATGGCTTTGAGCATTTTTGGCAGTAAGTTCTTGTTCTTTCCTTTCAATGTCGAATTTATTCAACTTTTCTTCAAACTCCTCAATGCATGATTAGAGTTCAGGTTTAGAAAACTTCTTCACCTAAATAAAGACATTCAAACAGGCAGATACAATTCACTTAGTTTATTCAAGCCTGTTCGCGAAAGGTACTTTCCTTGCCAGAAATTACATTTTCAGCTCCTGACCTCTTTTTGCCTCAAGTTCACTTGCTTTCTTCAAATATCCTAAATCAACTCTCCATTTCATTTTCGTGCAAACCTGGGAAAAAAATCCACATAAAAAGCACCAATTCTAAACTAAAGTAAGCCAAAATAACTACGAAAAGAACCTCAAATGAGAGTAAATCCACCACTCATCAACACCCCCAACTTAAAACTTTGTTTGTCCTCGAGTAAAGAAAATCAAAAACACAAGAAACTCTTATTTCAAGACACACCACAAATCAATTTTCCTTTCTCAATTAAGCCATAGGTAATGTCTTCGGTTGGTACTAACAAATAGTCCACATGCAAACTTTTCAGAATAGAAATCCTCTCATTCTCATGAAACATTTTCAAAAACCAAGAATCATTTAAGTGACAATAACTCAAACTCAATGAATGACTCAACTCATTAACTCTTTCACAAGCTCGCTTAACTCAATTAGTAATTTTTAAAATCACCACTTTTTCAACATACATGCCCTCACAAGAAAGAAGTGTCCCAAAACCACACACATATATAAAAAATACAAGGGACAAAGATGCAACACTCACACTCTCAAAGAATCATCTCATGCACACAAATGTCACACCATAGGCTTGCCCATATTTTCAATCAACATTGACTCAACTCCATTTGGTTAGAAATCTCAAAGGACTTTGTTAAACTTGTAATGTAGACTTAGGGAAGCTTAGGATATTATATAGGTATAAGTGACTACGCCATCTTTGAACACTACACAACAACTCATCATGTCAAAATTTCTCCACTTTTCAAACCCATGCACATTCCACACTATATTTCATTTTTCTTTTCTTATTTCCACTCTAGATGCCCACATGCAACCATTTTGAACTTATGGAGGATTCAAGTCTCATTTATTCATTTTCTTTCTTTCTTTTTCGAAGCTTTTTCTTTCATTAAGACTTCCCATCCAACCTTCAGTTTCTCTCTTCTTTTTTTCTCTTTTTAATATTAAGCCCTCATGTGGTAAGCATCCCTTCGATGAATTTCCCATAACACCCCCAACTTAAGCTTAGCTCAACTTTCACAACCTCAAGTTCAAGGAGGGAAGGGTTCAAAAGAAGGTTACTTTAAAAATAGGATAAGGCTTGTTATGTGGTTGCCAATAAAAATGATGAGACTCAAGGGAGACAACTAAGGATATATTTAATGCAAAGGTGGGATTTTTAAGCCAAGTGGATTTCAAGAACATTAAAGAAAGCCTGAGATCATTTTTCCAACAAAACTCAATCAACACCAACATTTGAAGATCAACTGGGCAAGTCCTAGGTGACAAAAGTGAACACAAGGCATTATTCAACAACTCACCACACATGGCCTACAAATCAATCAAGATGGTTAAAAATCTTAATTCCGTTTCAAAATCAAGTAGCGAAACAAAATAAGACAACAAATAAAATTTATCAAAATAAATAATAGCTAAATCAGTCTGTAAATCAACTAAATTGACTAAACATAACAAAGAGGAACAAGTCAAGCTTATGAGAGGGATCAAACCTTTTTTGGAGCAGTGAAGCTGGGACTACGAGTTGAATCGAGCTATTCCTCCACCACAAGAGGAATTCTGACAAGAGCTCGAATTCAGCAACAAAAGAGTCAAACCTCCTAGCTATAGGAATACTAAATTCTTTAATTTTCTTCTCTGTTGCCTATATAGTTTTTTATAAGTATCCGTTCCCGTTTCTTGTCTCTCCAACGTCTTTCTTTGGATGGAAATTCCCTCTGTTTTGGGTAGTAAATTAGTATAAAAAAACTCTCCAAAACGCTGAAGGAAGGGAAGTTTATATAGGAACAGAATGGAATTGAAAATTCAAACACTTGTGATGGCTCGATTTCGTACCAATTCTCAATAGAATCGAAAGGAGGGCAATTCGATTTCGACACTTGGATGATTCTCATAATGATCTTCTACAAGGACGACGCGGCTGAGCTTAGAGGTCGCTGGGTTTGCTGGATGTTTAAGTGGGTAATTTAGAACTTAAAAAGTTTTAGCATTGTTCAATTTTTATATTTCTTTGTTTACACCAAAAGGGGAACAAAACAAACAAAAAAATAGAAAGGGAGAAACTACTTACAGAGAGCCTAACAGATCTACAAGCTCTAATTCCTCTATATTTATTTGTTTACACTGAAGAATAAAGATACAATACAATTCCATTTTTACCTAAAGCAAGGATTGCATTATTATTTTTGTATGAAACATGGAAGAAAGATAGCAAAAGAACACAATCTATTGGTATTTTATTTATCATATATATTCAGCTTTGTGAAACTCGGGTAGAAGAAGAGACATACATGTCAAGCTAGAATTAGTGGTTAGTTGCATATTTGCATGAGAGTTGTTGATAGCCACAAGCAAATAAACCTGCAGAAATCAAAGATTACTATAAAGATACATCAAATTGTGCCAGGAGTTTCAACAATCAGGAGAATACATTAAGATAAATGTTAGAGTTCATTTCTTACTACTTCTCAATATGAGATACCAACATATCCATAGAGCAAGTCGTTCCCAAGAGGTCCTCGCACATTTATCCCGGTAAACTCCAATGAATCCTATGTGCATTTGAAGAATAATCAAAAACTTCCATGATAATGGTATATCGTTGATGAGATAATTCTATAATTTCTATATAAATACAAACAAAGTTGAACAAAAGCAACATCCTATTAAAAAAAAGTAAACTTACAGCGAGTCACATATTTGGCCTGTTAAAATAAAAACGAAGGACATGCATATGAAGAAACTATTATATAAGGGAATAAAAACAAAGTGGCAAAAATGAAGACATATGGAACAAAATTACATCTCAAACTCATGATTTTAACAAATTGAATAAAAATCTCGTACTTAAAACCAACTAAAACAATATTAGTTATCCACTCGCCTGTACAAATAAAATGACAATCAATATTATAGTAACCTAATTGAAAACAAAGTTACATCGATATAAGAGATACCAACTTAACCCAATCTTGGCTTTTGGAACAACTTGTGACAGCAGCCAGTCAAAACCTCCATATATGACATACCCGACAACAATCTCCTCACCTATAAAATCAACAAATTGAAGCTATTCTTTTGCTAACTATATTTTTCTAAAATCAACTTGTTTGCTAACTATTGGGTGCGTTCGCGGAGAATCTGGGATCAGATTTCACCGAGTTTGCGGCCAAGAGGGAGAATTCGCGGAGTCATCTTCTCCTGAATTCAAAATCTGGTTGGGGCATTTTATCAAACATGTTGGGTGCAGCCGTTTTAGGCACAATTTTCACACAAGTTGTGCCCCCATTCTCAACCAAAACTCATGAACTATCTATTATTCAAATTAATTAATCCCCACACAAACAAAACAGCCCAACAATTTAAGCATTGATTAACACATATCAACGAGACCATTTCAAAAATACTTACCCAAGATGGAGTAGAAAGGAGGGGAGAAAACTTACCTTAGATGCTAACTCTAACACGATGCCTAAGTCACTCCACAAGATTGAGCTTACAGCCAGGAATAAGGTAAGGAAACTCCACCACAAGAGGAATTCTGACAAGAGCTCGAATCCAAAAACAAAAGACTCAAACCTCCTAGCTATAGGAATACTATTTTCTTTAATTTTCTTCTCTGTTGCGTGTATATTTTTTTGTAAATTTCCATTCCTGTTTCTTGTCTCTCCAACCTCTTTCTTTCGATGGAAAATCCCTCTATTTTGGGTAGTAAATTAGTGTCCAAAAAACCTCTCCAAAACGCTGAAGGGAAGTATATATAGGAAGAGAATGGAAACGAAAAGGGGGGAAAACGAATAAGGATTTGAGGTATTTTAAATTCGAACTTCAAACTCTTGTGCTGGCTCGAATTCGTACTAATTCTCAATAGAATTGAAAGGAGGGCCATTTGATTTGGACACTTGGATGATTCTCGAAACGATCTTCTACGAGGACGACGTAGCTGCGCTTAGAGTTCGTTGGGTTCTCTAGCTGTTTAACTGGGTAATTTAGGACTTAAAAAGATTTAGCATTGTTCAATTTTTATTTTTATTTTTTTGAAACGGGTAATGTTGTATTCCTCAGCATTAAGGATATGCTGGAGACCTTCAAAAGGGGAACAAAACAAACAAAAAAAAGACAGAAAGGGCGAAACTACTTACAGAGAGCCTAACAGATCTACAAGCTGTAATTCCTCTATATTTCTTTGTTTACACCAAAAGAATAAAGATACAATATAATTCCATTTTTACCTAAAGCAAGGATTGCATTTTTTTTTGTATGAAGCAGGGACGAAAGATAACAAAAGAACACAATATATAGGTATTTTATTGATCATATATATTCAGCTTTGTGAAACTCGAGTTGAATAAGAGACATACATGTCAAGCTGGAGTGAGTGGTTAGTTGCATATTTGCATGAGAGTTGTTGATAGCCAAAAGCAAATAAACCTGCAGAAATCTAAGATTACTATGAAGATACATCAAATTGTGCCAGTAGATTCAACAATCAAGAGAATAAATTAATATAAACATTATAGTTCATTTCTTACTACTTCTCAATATGAGATACCAACATATCCATAGAGTAAGTCGTTCCCAAGAGGTCCTCGCACATTTATCCCGGTAAACTCCAATGAATCCTATGTGCATTTGAGGAATAATAAAAAACATCCATGTTAATGGTATATAGTCAATGAGATAATTCTATAATTTCTATTTAAGTACAAACAAAGTTGAACAGTAGCAACATTCTACTAAAAAAAGGTAAACTTACAGAGAGTCACATATTTGGCCTGTTAAGATAAAAAGGAAGGACTTGCAAATAAAGAAGCCATTATATAAGGGAATAAAAACAAAGTGGCAAGAATGAAGACATATGGAACAAAATTACACCTCAAACTCATGACTTTAACAAATTGAATAAAAATCTCGTACTTAAAACCAACTTAAACAGTATTAGCTATCCACTCGCCTGTACAAATAAGATGACAATCAAGATTCTAGTAACTTAATTGAAAACAAAGTTTCATCAATAAAAGAGATACCAACTTAACCCAATCCCGGCTTTTGGAACAACTTGTGACAGCAGCCGGTCAGATCCGCTAAATATGACATCCCCGGCAACAAACTCCTCACCTATAAAATCAGCAAATTGAAGCTATTCTTTTGCTAACTAACTTTCGCTAAAATCAACTGGTTTTCTAACTATTGGGCGCGTTCGCGGAGAATCTAGAATCAGATTCATCTGAGTTCGTGGCCGAGAGGGCGCGTTCGCAGAGTCATCTTCTCCTGCAATAAAAATCCGGTTGGGGGTATTTCATCAAACATGTTGGGGGAAGCCTCTTTAGGAACAATTTTCACACAAGTTGTGCCCCCAATCTTAACCAAAACGAATGAACTATCTAACCCTCAACTTAATTAATCCCCACACAAACAAAAAATCCCCAATAATTTAAGCACTGATTAACACATATCAACGAGACCATTTCAAAAATACCTACCCAAGATTGAGTAGAAAGAAGGGGAGAAAACTTACCTTAGATGCTAACTCTTAACACGACGCCTAAGTGCCCCCCACAAGATTGACCCTACAGCCAAGAATAAGGCAAGGAATCTCCTTCACTAAAGAATACACAAAATCGAACACATCCCGCTCCTCCACACAGGATGTAGGATTTTGCAAGGAACCTCTGGTGCGACTTACAGGGGATTGAACTTCACTTTCATCAATTGTTGAATCAGTCACCTCAGTGGAAGCATGAGAATTTGCTTTCGACTCAGCACATCCTGGTTCTGAATGTAAACATTCTACTTGCACTTCCATAGATGGATTCATGATTTCAAAAACTGTTGCATGACTAAGAAAATGAAGTTACAAAAAATTCCAGATAACCAAATCAGGCACTAAGCCCACTCCTTTCCATCATAGATCATAAGAAACAATACAAATACAACAATTATTGCATCATCTTGGCTTCACTTATTTGTCTTTGATTGTTCGCACTTCAATTCTTGCAAACAATAAAGTTTGCACATTGACTTTGAGAGTTTTATCAATCAATTTCGCCACTACCCACTTTATATATCTCCTACTCTCTCACCAAATTGACTTTAGAGATTTTTTATCAGTATCTACTCTTAAATGTACAATTCCAAAAAAAACCCATCATTTAAATTTTATATGGATTTTTAAAGAAAAGTTGTACTGAAGGATCAACTTTTTATAAAAGTTACTACTGTCTTGTTAACAACTACTACCTCCTCTACATTGTTTTTAAATTCTTTGGCTAAATAAAAACATAAATTACCCATATAAATTAAAGAGACAAGCATGAAGCTTTAGTTTCCTCTACCATATTTTTTTTCAAAATGAGAACCTTGTAAATAAAACATGAAATAGTAATAAAAGAATGAACGAGCAATAGACTTGGAGAAAACAACCTTATGTAATTTCAGATTCATCAATTTCCTCTTCTTCTTTTTTCAGTCACCGTGATGCTTTCCAAGTTCTCCACTTTTAGTTGATGGCTTTGAGCATTTTTGGCAGTAAGTTCTTGTTCCTTCCTCTCAATGTCGAATTTATTCAACTTTTCTTCAAACTCCTCAATGCATGATTTGAGTTCAGGTTTAGCAAACTTCTTCCCCTAAATGAAGACATTCAAACAGGCAGATACAGTTCACTTAGTCTATTCAAGCCCGTTGCATTTTCAGCTCTTGACCTCTTTTTGCCTCAAATTCACTTGCTTTCTTCAAATAAATCCTAAATAAACTATCCATTTCATTTTCGTGCAAATCTGGAAAAAAAAACCACATTAAAAGCACCAATTCTAAACTAAGCAAGCCAAAATAACTACGAAAAGAGCCTCAAATAAGTGGAAATCCACCACTCATCAACACCCCCAACTTAGAAACTTTGTTTGTCCTCAAGTAAAGAAAATCAAAACCACAAGAAGCTCTTCTTTCAACACACACCACAAATGAATTTCCCTTTCTCAATTAAGCACAAACGTAATGGCTTCGGTTGGTACTAACAAATAGTCCACATGCAAACTTTTCACAAGAGAAATCCTTTCATTCCCATGAAAACATTTTCATAAACCAAGAATCATTTAAGTGACAACAACTCAAACTCAAGAAATGACTCAACTCATTAACTCTTTCACATGCTCACTTGACTCGATTAAAATTTTTCAAAATCACCACTTTTTCAACTTACATGCCTTTACAAGAAAGAAGTGTCCAAAACCACACACACATATACACAAGACAAGGGACAACGATGCAACACTCACACTCACAAAGAATCATCTCATGCACACAAATGTCACACCATAGGCTTGCCCATATTTTCAATCAACATTGACTCAACTCCATTTGGTTAGAAATCTCAAAGGACTTTGTTAAGCTTGTAATGTAGGCTTAGGGAAGGTTAGGATATTATTTAGGTATAAGTGACTACGCCCTCCTTGAACACTACACAACAACTCATCATGCCAAAATTTCTCCACTTTTCAAATTCATGCACATTCCACACTATTTTTCATTTTTCTTTTCTTATTTCCACACTAGATGCCCACATGCAACCATTTTCAACTTTTGGAGGATTCAAGTCTCATTTATTCATTTTCTTTCTTTCTTTTCCAAAGCTTTTTCTTTCTTTAAGACTTCCATCCATCCTTCAATTTCTCTCTTCTTCTTTTTATATCAAGCCCTCATATGGTAAGCATCCCTTCAATGAATTTCACATAACACCCCCAACTAAGGCTTTTAGCCTCAACTTTCACAACCTCAAGTTCAAGGAGGGAAGGGTTCAAAATAGTGTTACTTTTTCAAAAAGGATAAGACTTGTAATGTGGTTGCCAACAAAAAAAATTAGGCTCAAAAGGGACAACTAAGGATATATTTAATGCAAAGGTGGGACTTTTAGGCCAAGTGGACTTCAAGAACATCAAAGAAAGCCTAGGATCATTTTTCCAACAAAACTCAATCAAGACCAACTGGGCAAGTTCTAGGTGACAAAAGTGAACACAAGGCATTATTCAACAACTCACCACACATGGCCTGCAAATCAATCAAGATGGTTCAAAATCTTACTTCCTTTTCAAAATACAGGTAGCATTGAACATTTTAACCGTTAACGAATCAAAAGTCATAAAAAGAGTTGTAAGAGTTGTCACAAAATCATTCACAACAGGCTCAACCATTTAAAAATGGAGAGGTATGTTCAACACTATTCACATGCATAACTATGCCCTTAGTACCAACCAAGTCAAAACCTTCCCAAAAAGATGACGATTTTACCCTTAATTGTCAACCAATCCATCATCAGGTAACCTCATGCATCTATTCGGGAACGGCTACTCAGACTTCGCCACAATCCACGCCAATCAAACACTAACAAGCAATCGACGATTTACCCTTAAGAAAATCATCACTCTCTATCCATCATCGAACATCGTAAATCCAAATAGTTTTATCGAAACAAAAACAAAGAAGCTACAAACTACAAATCAAAAACTAAAATAGACCAATCTAACACAATATCAATGGAAGCATCCACGATATCAAAATTCGACAAAGGCACACCAATCCATAACAAAGAATGAAAAGTACGCCCGACAAGGGCACAATCACAGTATGCAGAAACAATCAACAAAACGAAGACAAGGGAGGCATTCCCAACTGAAAATGAAACAGTGTACTCACTTCGGGCCAAGTACTCATCATATTTTCGGGCGCATTTTACATGTAGGAACCTGCTTTCATAAAAAAATTCTTCCTCCTCAATTTCTGGTGCCATTTCTTGATCATTCGAATTGGTTTAGAAAGCCATTTTTAGTTCAAAACACCTACAAATTAAGCCAACATGTCAAAAGTTCTTGATGAAACTTAAAACAATGGATTAGGAAGTATTTAAGCCAAATAAAATCATCAAAAAAAGGTTCGAGCTAAGTTGAGCGAAGCTACTGTTTTGGGTCTGCCATCACTATCTCCTCCGCGTTCGCGGAGGAGTGGTGCGTTACTTGTCGTTCTGGGTATGGGTTAGCTCACCTATTGGTGGGTTATAGTATGTGTCATCTTGACTAAAGAAGTCTAAAGTCGGGTCGTGACACATAAATACTTTAGTTGAGTTGGATATGAAACAGTCCAACACACTATCTCCTCGTCGTTCGGTTAGATTTAGAGTAAGAGGCTCCATTTTCTAGGTTATTGTGACTATGCTTCTTATTGGTAGTTTAGTTTTCCCCTATCATTGATAGCGCTAGTGTCCAAGGCAGATTGTCTATGCTTCCATCTCTTTATGCATTGCTCATTCTTAAGGTTTACTATTAGCTGTGGTATTCAAAAAGCAACATTGTTTTGATACTTATATGGTTTCCATCCTCAATAGAATACTAGAACGGAAGCCCGTGCACAACATAACATTGTCGCAAATATTGTTTTTCAAATTTCATTACATTTTGCTAAAAACACTATGAACTATAGTTGAGACAACCATTGCATATCATAAAAGAAAAGATATGACACTAACGCTTCACCACAAAAATTTCAATGACTAAAAATACTACTAAAATTCTCATTAAATAAGTATTGACTTATTTGGTCCCAAGATAAAAAAAAAAGGTACTATAGAATAACAAAACAAAGAAAATGAAAGAAATGACCCACCCCAACAAATAATCAACACCAGAAACACCACAATCACTCTCATCAAATAAAAACAACGTAAAGAGAGTTCAAGTTCAAGTTCAAGAAGGAATATTTCTAGGCAAAAGAAGCTTGAACTGGAAACATGAAATAGTATTAGCGGTACAATGTTTTTAATCACCCTTCTTTCATAGCCCCATCTCAAATACTCGCCTATAACAACAAATCTAAGTTTATTGTGGACGACATAATAGCTTTAGCGGGAAAAACAAAAAATAAAGAACTCGCAAACAGATGTAAAAATAGTAGCAGCACCTTAGAAACACTTCCTTTGGACAATGGATGGATCCACGATCACCACACGGGAAGGATCGTTCACCAGTTGGGAAAGTTTTATTATATGGATATTCTTCTCTACATTCCTTTTTTTAGCTACGTCATAAGGATAATGAATGAAGTTGTAGGTAGTCTCATGGATACCTGCAGCTTCCATACCAATTATAGATGGCTGGAAGAGGGCTTCTGGGCAACAGAACCTCTCAGCACCAATGGTCATAACCTGTCCTTCAGGCAATTCATAGTTCTTTATAGTGGAGGAGCTGCTCCTGGAAGTTTCAATCTCTTGTTCATAGTCAAGAGCCACATAGGCAAGCTTTTTCTTGATGTAATTTCACAGGAGGCAGGAAGAAGATGATTCGCCTTCCCTCATCTCTAGTTCACCCATCGTATCAGCTTCTGGCTTCTGTTGATAAAATGAATAATGAGCTCAGAATGTAATAATCAGTTCCACATAGAACATCCTTTAAAAGCTAGGAAGCAGAAAAATATATTGTTTTGCCTAGCTTTTGTAGAACATCTTAATCACTCTAATAACTGTAAAAGGAAAAAGGAACTCAGAGCTCACACTAATCAAATTTGGAAGTGTTGAAATGTGTGACCATCTCATCTAAAAGCTTAAGCTGTTAGAGAGAGCACACTTATTATTTAATTATATTCTCAACACGCCCTCTCACGTGCGGGTGCGGGCCTGATTTTTTTTTCATAGGCCAGGCACATGGAAATTCTTTTTCGATTTGGGTGGCGGTGAGATTCGATCTCAGGACCTCTGCCTGCTCTAATACCATGTTGAAATGTTGAAATGTTGAAATGTGTGACCATCTCATCTAAAAGCTTAAGCTGTTAGAGAAAGCACACTTTTATTATTAAATTATATTCTCAACAGGAAGTACAGATAAACAATTGTAATTACTTATATGCTTATGTGAAGATTGTGAAATGAAAAATACAGCAATTTAAGGAGACATATAACATATGATATATAGTAAATAAAGACTTCAGCTAGGAGAGAAAATGAAAATAGAAGCGACAGAGGATACAATATTTGGCCTCTTAAGATAAAAAGGAAGGACATGAATATGAAGAAGCCATTATATTAGGGTAGAAATATAAAGTAGCAAGAATGAAAACATCTGGGACAAAATTACACCTCAAATTCATGATTTTAACAAATTGAATAAAAATATCATACTTAAAACCAACTAAAATAGTATTAGCTATCCACTCGCCTGTACAAATAAGATGACAATCAAGATTCTAATAACCTAATTGAAAACAAAGTTACATCTATAAAAGAGATACCAACTTCACCCAATCCTGTCTTTTGGAACAACTTGTGACAACAGCCGGTCAGAACCACCATATATGACATCCCCAGCAACAATATTCTCACCTATAAAATCAACAAATTGAAGCTATTATTTTGCTAACTATCTTTTGCTAAAATCAACTCGTCAACAAATTGAATCTATTATTTTGCTAACTATCTTTTGCTAACTCCGCCTCGGGCCAAGTTCATGCATTGAAATTAACAAAAAAAAAAGCTTAGCATTATTCTTGCTAAGTTAACTTAAGCTAACCAAATCAAATGAATATTTACTAAATCAAGAAACAAATAGAAAACAGTCCATGATGAATTAAAACATGAACCTTTCAAATTTTTAATGAAGGATACATGCTACTTAAGGCAAGACTACTGGAAAATAGATTTAAAATAGGCAATAAACAACACTCAAAAATTTCTTGTCTCTCCAAACTCTTTCTTTCTTTCTTTCCTCTGTTTTGGGTAGTGTCTCTCCAAAACGCTGAAGGAAAAAAAGTATAAATATATATGAAAAGGGGGGAAAATGGATTTGAGGGATTTCAAATTCGAAATTCAAACTCTTGTGCTTGCTCCATTTCGTACCAATTCTCAACGGCCATTCGTTGGGCTCGCGAGGAAGAAGAACGTCCATGTACGAGTATTGCTTACTGGAATTGAGATGGGCTAAAAACAATGGATTACGAAGTATTTAAGCCAAAGAAATCATCAAAAGAAAATCCGAGCTAAGTTGAGCGAAGCTACTGTTTAGGGTTTGCCATCACTATCTCCTCCGCGGTTGCGTTACTTGTCGTTTTGGGTACGGGTTAGCTCACCTACTGGTGGGTTATAGTATGTGTCGTCTTGACTAAAGAAGTCTAAAGTCGGGTCGTGACACATAAATACTTTAGTTGAGTTGGATATGAAACAGTCCAACACACTATCTCCTCGTCGTTCGGTTAGATTTAGAGTAAGAGGCTCCATTTTCTAGGTTATTGTGACTATGCTTCTTATTGGTAGTTCAGTTTTCCCCTATCATTGATAGCGCTAGTGTCCAAGGAAGATTGCCTATGCTTCCAACTCTTTATTCATTGCTCATTCTTAAGGTTTACTATTAGCTGTGGTATTCAAAAAGCAACATTGTTTTGATACTTATATGGTTTCCATCCTCTATAGAATACTAGAACGGAAGCCCGTGCACAACATAACATTGTCGCAAATATTATTTTTCAAAAAAAAAAAATTCTCTAAGCCATATACTTTATATGGATCATAACAATCAATTTTTAAACTCCTACACCTAAAGAGGGTGGTACTAACAGTAGCAAATAAGTGAAGGAACTGATGCTGAAAACAAAACAGAGCATAGACAAGAAAACACCTAAATACAAAAACAAACTAAGTATGAAAATTGAATCAAGATGAGCATAACGAGAGATTTACACTAAAAGAGATACGATAAGGGAACTTAAACATCCCATGAGCTGAAGAAACTAGCAAACTAAAGGGCATATGCAGCGACCAAGAGTTAAACAAAGGCACATCTTAGGCCAAGATAATCTCACTTTTGTCAAGCTAAATTGGAATTCTAGACCAAGCAAATGGCAAAAGGAAGCCAACATATCATTTATGAAGTGCTAAACCCAAGCATTGTTGTTGTCCAACACCACAGATAGGCAATGACTAATTTAGATGAAAGCAAATATAAACAAGAAGAAGACCGATATCTCTAGAGGTCAACCAACTAGTAATATCCAATAACAACACAGAGAAACTACACAATCAGTCAACAAATGAAATTTATCAAAATAAATAATAGATAAATCAGTCTGTAAATCAATGAAATCGACTAAACAAAACAAAGAGAAACAAGTCAAGCTTAGGAGAGGGATTAAACCTTTTGTGGAGCAGCGAAGCTGGGACGACGAGTAGAATCGAGCTATTCCTCAACCACAAGAGAAATTCTGACAAGAGCTCGAATCCAGCAACAAAAGACTCGAACCTCCTAACTATAGGAATATTATTTTCTTTCATTTTCTTCTCTGTTGCCTGTATATTTTTTTGTAAATTTCCGTTCTTGTTTCTTGTCTCTCCAACCCTTTTCTTCCAATGGAAATTCCCTCTGCTTTGGGTAGTAAATTAGTGTAAAAAAAAATGGAACCCCCCCATATAAAAATAAAAGAGAAATAAAAATAAAAAGAATGAAAAAGAAAGTGGTGGAATAAAGTATAAAAGAAATGGGGTTCCCAAACAATCCATGGAAAGTGAATAATAGGATAACTTACAAGAACTAATGAAAATGATGAAGGAAAAACAAAGGAAGTGTTGAGAGCACCACATTTCATGAAGATAAAAGTCACTGAGCCTAAATGACCATACCTTTACACTCAGCCCCAATACAAGCCTTCTTAAGACCTTTGTGATCTTGAGAAAGTTGAAACAAATGTCGATTGGAAAATATGGGCAAACCTATGGGTGAAAGCATGCACTGTGTTCATCTTTGTGAGTGTGAGCGTTGTATCTGATTCCTGAACTTTAAATTGATTATACCTTTGCGTGTGAAAATGGAATCATCATTTGTGTGAGGGCATTCGAAGGATTTTGTTGAGCTTGAACTTGCATTTGAAGCAAGTATTGCAATCTTGAGAATTTTTGGTAATGGTGTGTCACAACATGAATCTTTGAGTACACAATTGATCCTTGCATAAGTAAATTGAGTCTTGTTGTGTGCATTCATGATTGAGTCTTGTATAGCACTGTTCGA
>NW_006238960.1:545003-606825 GCF_000226075.1 Solanum tuberosum
CTGAAGAAATGAAGGCGTCAGGATCGCCGAGTCCACTTGGCGAGTCGCCGAAGGGTCTTACTTTGCCTTTTGTTCCAGTGTGTTGATCCCTGAAGGAAAGGATCAAGTCGGTGGAAAAAGAGAACAGTTGGCGCATTGCCGAGAAGTTTCGCGAAGCAGTACCATGTCGCCCAATAACCCAGAGCGTGACGATGCTGAAGGATGGTGCAAGAAGACGATGAACTACACCAAAAGGCAAATCGCCAAGTTGATCGGCGATTCTGACTAACGACGCTGAATGATCTGCTGCAGCACAAATCTGTGAAATCTATAAATACTAGTTAGAGTTGTAGTTTTAAGTGTGGAACAATTATTAAAATTTCATATAGAATAGTACTTTGTGAGATTTTTGCTCAGAGTTTGAGAGCGTTTTGTAGACTTGAGGATCCAAAGGGTTTCATCTTTAAGATTTGGACTTAGGTCTCTTGGATTCTTCATTCTTGGCCTGTAATAAGACTTAAATCTTCATACCCATTTGAATGCAAACTCATTTAGGTATAAATTTCTATCTCTTGATGTGTGGCTAAAAACCTCAATTCTTGGGGTGTGATTTAGCGAATATGGGGTAAGATAATTGTTGGGTCTTGCTTGCTGATAGTCTATTCGTAGTTTAAATGTGATTTGATTTAGTGGTTTTGGATGAATTTAATGAATTTGTAGTTCCAAATACAAGTTTATTTATGTGTTTTTGGCTTTCGAGAGAAAGAGGTCGTAAAACTAAGACCACTAGATTAATGGCCAATGTGAGTGGGTCAACATGAGGTTCAGCTCGAGAGAGTGAACCCTAGTCCCATATCCACACACTCAGCTCGATAGAGTGAGTGGGTTAAGGCGTAGGCTGGTCTTCATGCGGCAAGTGGGTGTCCGAGAATAAAGCATTTGAAACGGGTTAAGTTGCTCGAAAGAGAGCTTATCCTCCTTAAAGTTTAGCCTAGTCACAATTATTCTATGAATCTTCTATCGAAATCATATACCCAATAATCTAGCTTAACCCGTATTCTCGTCACATCCCAAGAATCCCCTCTCATTTCTTAGAAATCTTTGTTGATTTTGTTGTTTTTACCTACTTGTGACATAAACCCCATTGTTAATTGACACTCTTGTGTCCCCTTTTAATTTACAATATTTTTAATCGTTAATATCTTTAGCTATGACTAGTTAGAACTAAGTTTTATTTTTTCTATTAATTCTGAAAACCACTCCCTTAGGAACGATCCCAACCATTGGTTGGGTTGTTATACTATTGCACGATAGTAGACACTTGCATAGAAAGTTGTGTCCTTGATTATGCAAACATCAAGAGGTCATGTGTCTGTCCTAGTATTCACAAGTTCTCTAGAAATTTGTCATAATTTCATTGAAGTAACACCATTTCACACTCATATAGGTCCAATCATCAAGTGTATTGTGCAGAGCAACACACCACCTATAAAGTATATGAATTTGATTGAGAGCAATACACACTTATTATTCAATTGTTGATAGTGAATGCACATTTGGAGAAAACCATCATACTTTTGAACAAACAACATCGAAGCACCCCATGGAGCGATACTAGGTCTAATTAAACCCTTATCCAACAAATCGTTCAACTGATCCTTTAATTCCTTAAGTTCTTCTAGAGCCATGCGATAAGGAGGAATAGAGATAGGATGCATATCTGGGAAAGGGCCAATACCAAAGTCTATTTCCCTTTTGGGAGAAATATTAGGAAGATAATCGGGAAACACTTCTGAAACTCATTTACAATCATAACTGACTCAAGAGTAGGGGGTTTCAGAATCTATATCCCTAACCCAAACAAGATGAAAAAAGCAACCCTTATAGATCATCTTCCTAGTCTTTAAGTAAGATATAAACTACCCTTAAGAATATAATTTCCCCCTTCCCATGACATGATAGGTTCATTCGGAACATTGAAAGTGACCAATCAGGTCCTACAATATATGGAAGCATAAAATGCATGAAGTCAATCCATCCTAAGAATAACATCATAATCTAACATATCAAGCTCTACAAGATCAACATCAGTGACTATGAAAAACAGAAATGGGACAATTTCTATAAACTATCTTAGCAACAATAGAATCACCAACAAGAGTAGAGACATGAAAGGGATTAGAAAGGATTTGGGACCAACATCTAATATCATGGACACATAAAGAGTAACAAACGATAAGGTAGCTCTTGGATCAAGTAAAGCATAAACATCAAGGTGATAGACTTTCAACATACCAATCACAACATCTGGAGAAACTTGTGATCCTGTCGAGTCTGAAGAGCATAAAATCTATTTTGCTTCAGAGCACCCAAACCGTAACCACTAGGTTGAGATTGCCTACCATCCCTTCCCTTTGTAGCAAGCAATTGTCAGTTTCTCATCTTGTGACCATTCTTCCCACAATCAAAGCAACTATTCATATTGGCCAAAAAATTTCCATCATGCTTCTTGTCACACCTTGTGCAAGTAGGTATAGAAGATTCACCACTATTTCCTCCACGAGGCTAAGGGTTAGACACCCTATTTTTGTTGAACTTAGAGGTTGGAGTATTGAAAGAACCTTGACCTGAATACTTTTGCCGGAATTGAGGACACTCATATCCACCGGACCTAGAATGAGAAAATTCACCATCACTAGTCCTTTACCTATTGGATTCTCTGGCCTATGTTGGGCATGTATAAACAGGAAATATTGATATCCTTAATCAACATGGTGGTATGACACTGCTTGACCACCATTTCGAACACACCCAACACAAACTAACACGTCATTGCCCTAGAGTCGGCTACTATAGTTGGAGTATACTTAGCCAATAGAGTAAACCTCAATGCGTACTCATGAACACTTATATTCTCGTGTCATATATTAATGAGCTTAAGCACTTTCACTTCTCTTTTTTCAAGATGAAAGAAACAATCAGAAAAACACTTTTGATTTTTTTCCAATCAGGAGGACCCACATCAACCGCCCTCTCTTCCTTCCATTGGTTGAAACAAACTTGAGCAACAACCTTTAGTTGAAAAGTGGAAAATTATGCCTTCTCCACCATAGACAATCCCTAATTCCCACTATAGGTTGAGCCAACACTTGGAAAGTCGCTTGGAACTCAACATGAGTCACTTTCTCGACCAAATGGTCAACTGGAACTTGAGGAACCTCGGGCTCCACATTCTCACCTGCATTCCATCTCATGTAAACTTTTTTGAGGGGCCATATCTTGAAAAGCATCATGCAAGATTTAGGAAAATGATCTTTATACAGATAGACTCTATGGCACAACTTTAGAGTAATGAAAGAAGTAAGGTTTCCTAAATGTTTTATACCGTCCTATTTATAAATGTGACGCGCTTCACACTTATGACAATTAAAGAAGAGTGTCTCATATCATAAAGAGAAATTGACAGAAAAGTGGAAGTCTAAATATAGTCTTGACAGTCCATTCTAATATATCATAAGGAGTGGTCGGGACGTAAAGTGTTAACCACGTTAATTTCTTAAATCTTAAAAGATAAGAAAGCACGACATGGTCATCAGAACATGAAGACTCACCAACTCTTTGAAATTTGAATGATAAATCAACTAGCCACGAGTGGGAGGAGGAAGATCATTAGACCCTACATTATTTAACAAATAAAGGCACAATTATTCATTAGTATATGGAATGTACTAAGTATATGAGGCATATGCGTAAACGTAAAACATGATCATAGGGACATAAAGGAAAACATGATATGCATGACAAAACTAAAGCATAGTAAAAGCCATTAAAGAAGAATCGTAAATCATGAACATGGTCAATGTATCTTAAATCATATTAAAAGCTTCATAAAAACTTTAAGAACAACTTAATTCATTTTGTGGGATATTTACTATTAATTAACATAGACCACGTGAGTTATAACGTGGAATACGGTGTGTTGTTCCCACACCAAAAAAAGATAGCCTCACTTACCAAGGAAAGAACCTTAAACTTCTAGCTTAGGTGGATCCACTAGCTATGTCTTTCTAAGAAAAAACTTACGGGGGCACACAGTTAGGGACAAAAAGATTTCTACTAGAGACTCGACATATACTAATGGGGTAGACTCCATCTCAAAGTCCTCTCGGTACTAAGAAAAACTCCAATGGAATTAGTCATAAGCATATACATATCATCATACATGGAAAAAGATAATTAAGTTACTAATTCAAGCTTAAATCATCATAGAGTAGCTCCTTAAATCATGAATCATGCATATGTAAGAAAACCTTTCATCAATCATGATTCCTTAATATGTGAGATAATCCTTTCACAATTTTATTGATACTTATCTTGAAGCAACCTATATCATAAACCATTCTTTTTTATATAAAAAAAACCATTCTTTTTTTGGAAAAGGGTTCGAAATATATCTAAACTTTGACCAAAATTACTGTAACAATACCGAACTTTGGAAAGGACCTTTTACCCCCTTACACTATTTAATAGTGTATTTTACAGGTATATATGTGCCCACATTGACACGTTACTGTTTATAATGATGCAATATTTATGATGTCCACGTGAGCACATATATTCCTTTAAAGTACACTATTAAATAGTGCAGGGGGTAAAAGGTCATTTTCAAAGTTGGTATCGTTACAACAATTTCGGTCAAAGTTCGGATATATTTCAGACCTTTTTCCTTTCTATTTTATAAATCATGCATAATTTTCATGAGACCATCATTCATAGATTGATAGCATCTTCATAAATTCATGTCTTTAAGAGTTCATAGTCAAAATCATGAATAATGCATGGATTCATATAAAATCAATTGGAAAGCAAGTAATTGAGTCAAAACAATCATGATAAGACCAAAATCAAACAATTTAATTAACACAATTGGAACCCATGAAAAATTGAATGAAAACCTAATTAATTTGATGAAATTTAACTTGGAGATTTGAGAAATATTTGGGGCTCAATGGGTGAATAGAACCGATTGATGAAACCCTTCATACCTTGGTAAACAAAGCCCAAAATCAATGGATGAATAGAAGAGTTGAAGTTGGAAAACCTAAGTTCCTTCCTAAACTAGAGAGATAATTGGAGAAGATGAATGTGGATTGGATTTGGCGTTTTGAGAGAATGAGAGAGTTGACGTAATTTTAGGAGTATAAGGATAGTTATAGGACTTAAAATTAGGGCCAAAATAATATAGTATAGGTATTAAATGCATAGGAATAGACCAAAATTCCCTTAAGAAATAACTGCCAGAGGACCCTACGGTTTGGACCTACGGGCCGTAGAAATTCCTACGGACCGTACTGGTCAATTCTAGTTTGATTTACTAGGGCCTAAAATTGTCCAAATTCCTACGACATCATTCTATGGACCGTCGAACTTTCTACGGTCCGTGGACACTGTCCGTATACCTCAATTTTAACCCTAATTTTTTGTTAAGTATGTATTACCCCTACGAAACCCATCTACGACTCGTCCAATTTCCTACTACTCGTCGCGCTCATTCTCAGGTTAAACTTCAGAAAGTTGAAATTCCAAAAACTCAACTCCAGTTCTATGTTTCCCTTCCTATGGCCCATAGGACTTTCTATGGCCCATAGGACTTCCTACGGTTCGTAGGTATGTCTCGTACACCACTGGGTCAACACACTACACTTTCTCTTTTCTATTGAACTTTCTAATTTTTGAGGTGTTACAGTTCAAATTGTAAAATCAATAGAAAAAGAGTCTAGACTACCAATTCTTGTGGTTCGACCCTGACCTCATAAGTTGGGTAATTTTCTTGCATACAACCGCCTATTCCATGAAATATGGTACATTTTTTCGCATTTAGAAGAATCAATATATCTCCTCTAAAGTAATCGACAGAGCTTGTTGATAATTATTGATAAAATCTCAAGGAAAAATAGTCAAAGGACATTACTTCCTTAATAATAATTCATAACATGTTCTTACATATTAGGATCACTATATTATAATTAGTTTATCCTTGAACTTGAGATTTACTTGGAAGAGAAATCTATATCTTAATGGTACTCTAATCAACTATCGAATTAGAGAGAATCGATAGAACTGTAGATGTGATCTATGAAAGTTGTCAAATCTTGATTATCATTATGCACCTGTTTTGTCTTGTACCCTATCTTTTATTATTGACATGTCTAGACTTAGGCTAATTAACTGTTGATTGTACTTTTAGTCAGAGTATTTCCATAAATACGAGAGTTTTTTTAACACAAAGCTATATTGATTCAGTTAAATAACAAGTATCTAAGTAAATATGATTAAATGTTTTGTTTAATCAATAGAAGATAAAACTAGGGTGTATGTGTTCCCCACAAGTCCTTAACGCGATAAGCCTTATAGTAGTAATATTGTTTAGTGTTTAACATGAAAAGTCGATAAGTTATAAATATCCTAAGTGATTGGTCGTCCAAATAGAGAATATCACCACGCAACCTGGTCAGTCTATGGGTGTGTGCTTTACTAACCCTTACCTTTGACCATAGATTAATTCTCGAGGTGGTTCAAAATATTAGATGTCGGTTGTAGTAGTCAAATATATGTAGTTTAATCACTTTTCCCATTCGTTACTTTCTTGGTCGGGAAAGTATGAATAAGGAGGGTTACAACATTGGCCACCGTTAAAAAGCAATCAAAACAAAGAGATTAACAATACATGCATAAACACTGATTCAAAAATTACTAATTATTAAGTCTACATTGTTAATTTCTCATGGTTCCCACAACCCTAGTTGTGGAGTTTAGCTAGTGATGCTTGAGTTGTCACAAATCATAATAAGACTGTTCAAATAAATCATGAACATACAATTATAGTTGTTGAATTCCATAATCTTAAATTGACGAACAAAAGATTATATTAAACTGATGCTTCAAGAACTAAAATGGACAAATTATTCACCACAATAATTCTCAAAACCAAAAGCAAAGTAATTAATTCTCTAACTGTAAAAAGTGCAAAATAAAATGAATATTTATAAACATCTAATCCTAATTAGACTAGGATAAGAAAACATAAGAAAAGTGGGCTTTGACAGTAGGTTCTATGGTTTTAGTGTACGGCTCGTAGGTGATGTGTCGTGAAATGTTGGCACATTCGATGCTCGAAACTAAAGATTAATACTAGAATCAAGTGTATTTATGTAAGATTTGATGTGTTTGTTGAATGTCTAGATAGGTTCTCACGTTTGTGGAAAAGATTGAAAAGGAAGCAGAAGATTAATGGAATGAAGGAAGACCACGGAGCCTATTATGAGTTGTGGTCAATATGATTGGCCGCCATATTGCCCGTGGTGATGAAGCAGTGAGCCTAGAATGTTGATGTTGATGACCAAACTCCAAGTGAAGACCACGGAGCCCTAGACGGGCTGTGGTTCTCATGACGAACCGTGATGTTTCCCGTGATGGATTTCTAGTGAGAAGACCTCGAGGAGTTACACTTTGATTTGGCCAAGTAAAGACCACAGACACCAGACGGGCTGTGGTCCTCATAACGGATCGTGAAGCAGTCCGTGAAGGATTTCCAATGAATAGGGCATGAAGACACATTTTTGGTTGACCAAGTACAGACCACGACAGGCTTCACGGACCGTGAAGCTCATAATGCCCTCCGTGAAGCTGCCCGACAAGTAAATCCTAATTCGAGTAGGACTCTTTTTAGTGAAACTATTTGAATTAATTAGGTTTAATTTTTGTTTTATCTCGTCATATCTAGAACGAGCAACTACTTTCCTATTATTCTATACCTGTGTTTTCATTGATTAACATTGAAACGAGATTTGAAGTTTGATTTTGGTTTTCTGAATATCAAGTGTTCGTTGAATTTGCAAATCTTCGTAAGTGATTTCTCTTAATGCATTCATTATGTATCTTTGCTTATTTAGTTGAAAGCATGAGTGGCTAAACACCATAACTAGGGTTGTGAGAACTATGACTAAAATATGAGTTTTGATTCATAAAACGAGTAGAATGTGATTCATATTTGCACAACTTAACTTAACTTTCGTTATTTATTCTTTCTAATGAGTGCACGCTTTAGAACTTTCCTATATATATCAATTGTTCGAGAGAAAATTGATAATTAGGAAAAAGCCTAGTTAAACTATTCAATTGGAGTGAAAGTTTGAGTTCGAGAGATGAGAACTTTGACACTAAACCATGCAAGGTTAAAATCGAATAACACTCTAAGCCGAGAGGATTTGAGTAAACCCATTTTACATTTCACAATTACTTCCTTTAGGTAATAATCACAACATTTGAATAAAGTGATAGTGAAACTATTTTGTGAGTAAATTCTTTGTGGTATCGAACTGAACTCACGTTGAGTTCTATAAATTGACATCAACCGTTTGTACTTCTTAATTGAAGTGTAAGTTTTGACGTATCAAATTTTGGTGCCGCTGCAGGGGAATTTCAATTCAGAAATATTTCACTATCATTTATTTGACTTGTGGTTATATTTCCTAATTTTACGTCTTGTTCTTTGTCTGTGTATCTGAAAGGTAAGTTCACCAGTGAATGCCAAATACCAGAAGTAAGGGTGCTCCATTGATTCCTTACGACTCGAAACTGAGAAAAAATATCCGCAAAATGGTGAATGCACAAAAACTTTAGGCTTAGAGGAAGAGGCTTGGATTTAAGGCTGAGACAGCTGCGCGAGGTGCTCAACGAAATGTTGTGAATGACCCACCTAGGGGGTAGGGGAACATGAAGGAGTGTAAGAAATAGCTCATCCCCACCGCCAACCATTAGCTCCGAGAGGTCAAGCACAACAACCAACTTCTATGGTGTTCGAGGAAGATGACTTAGATTTAAATGGAGCTGGAGCCACATGAGCAATAGTGCTACCTGCATTACCCGAGGCGTGAAATTTACAATCACTAACATGATGATTCAACTACTGAACTTGAAGGGTATGTTCAGAGGTGTACCTGGTGATGATGCTAACCAGCACTTGATGAATTTTGTGACAATGTGCAAATCACAGAAATTCCTAGGGTTAGTCATACTGCTATGAGGCTGAGACTATTTCTGTTGTCTCTCATTGGGGAGGCAAGCCGTGAGTGAACTGCCAGATGATTGAGTCAGACCTTTGACTGAACTAAAAGACGCCTTCTTAGAAAGGTTTTATCCTGAATCAAAAGAAATACAGATGAATGATGAGATAGGTGCACACAAACAACTACCGAGGGAGGCAATGCATGATACGTGATGGAGGTTCAGCCAAAAGCTAAAAAAGTGTCGAAACCATGAGCTTACTGATAGACATTTAAAACATGCATTTTATAGATCTTTGAATTATGTCACTAAACCTGTTGTTGATGTAGTGTGTGGAGGTTCATTAATGAGGAATCCAGTTCTAGAAATTGTGCAGCTAATGGATGAAGTTTAGAAGAATGATAGAGCATGGTACTCAAGAGATGTTGAAATCAGAGATCTAGGTTTAACATTCAAGCTTTCAGCGGAACAAAAAAGGAGAGAAGAAGAAAGGGATCAGGATATAGCTCATCTGAGAACCCAGATGGATCTACTCACGAAGCATATCATGGCAGGTTCTGAGAAGGTGAATGTTGTGGGAGCCTCAAATAGGTATGAAGATCAAGACATTGATTTAAATGATGAGGCTAAATACTTAGGCTACCAAGGGGGTTTCCGGAATTATAACTCGGGAAACCAAGGATATAATTCTGGAAATCAAGGTCAGAACTACTCTAGAGAAGGGCAGTATGAAAGGCCAACAAATAGAGAACAATGAAACTGACAGAACAGAGATGGCTACATGAATGACCGCAGTGGTGTTTATGTACCCCCGGGTAATAGAGATCGAACAGGTGGTAGTTCCAGCGGGTCCAAATTAGAAGATACGTTAGCCAAAGTGTTACAAAAAGTTGAGTCTACTGATGCAGGTGTGAAAGAAATGAAGGGTGACTTCTCCAGTATAAGTCAACTGGTGGATTCTCATACCACTTCTACCAAGCAAATAGAGCAACAGTTGGGAAAACTATCAGCATCACTGAATCAGAGGAAGAATGGGTCACTACCAAGTGACACTATTCAGAATCCCAAGAAAGATGGATACTGCATGGCTATCACCACCAGAAGCGATAAGATTCTTATTGAGCCAATATTTGCAGGTACTAAGGTATAGGGAGAAATGAGGAAGAAGAGGTTGAAGATGAACATATAGATGATACAGAAGAAGCCTAACCAACAAAAAAGTTGGTTAAGGTAAAAGAAGCAGAAGTAGAGTCTACTTTGCCTTTATAATAGATACCGAGACCGACTCCTCCTTTCACTAAAAGACTCAAGAAGAAAGCTGAAGATGGGAAATTTGCAAAGTTCATAATCATGTTGAGACAGCTATCAGTGAACATCCCATTGGTGGAAGCTTTGGAGAAAATTCTAGGATATGCTAAGTTCATGAAGGACTTAGTCATAAAGAAAAGAGCTGTAAGTTTTGAACTAATTGACAACATTCATCATTGTAGTGTTATTGCTTCAAGATCTCTGGTGCGGAAAAACAAAGATCCAGGTGCATTCACTATACCATGCACCATTGGATCATTTGTGTTTGCAAAGGCCCTATGTGATTTAGGTGCAAGTATAAATTTGATGCTACTAGCCATTGAGAAGCAATTGGACTTGGTGGTTCCAAAGCCCACTGCGATGAGGTTGATGATGGCAGATAAGTCAGTGAAATGGCCTGTATGTATTTTATGTGATGTGATCATAAAAGTGGATAGTTTCATTTTTTCGGCAGACTTCGTGATTTTGGATTGCAAAGAAGAGTTTAAGGTTCCCATAATTTGGGAAGGCCATTTCTGGCTACAGGTCGAGCTTCGGTTGATATTGAGAGTGGAGAGCTGAAATTCAGGCTCAACAATGAGGAGGTAAAGTTTAATATATGTAGGTCTATGAAGCAACCACAAGACATGAATGTGGTGTCTACAATAGATGTCTTTGATGAAGAGGAGTCGGGAGCTTCTATTGAGGAAAGGTTTGTTGGTGGAACATTGGAAGCCGTGCTAATGAACTTTGAAGCAGACTTTGGGAATGATTATGTGGAGACTAAGAATGCTCTTTAAGGTATGGGGTCACATTCTTATGCTCCAAAGAAATTAGACCTAGATCTGAAAAACAGGCCAACTCCTCCAGCAAAGCCATCCATTGATGAGCCACCTGTACTTGAGCTGAAACAGCTACCCAGTCACCTAAGGTATGTATTTTGTAGGTACTAATAACACTTTTCCAGTCATTTTGGCCATAGATCTGAATGATGAATAGGTACAAGATTTGGTCAGAGTCGTGACAGGGTACAAAAATGCGATCAGTTGGACTATTGCTGACATCATTGGGATACCTCTGGGTATTTGTACTCATAAAATCCAACTCGAGGAGGACTGCAGCCCAAGCATAGAGCACCAGAGGAGGTTAAACCCAGCAATGCAAAAGGTGGTCAAAAAGGAAATCATAAAGTGGTTGGATGCAGGAATGGTGTACCCCATTTCTAACAGTCATTGGGTTAGCCCAATGCAATATGTGCCAAGAAAGGTGGTATGACAGTGGTGGAAAATACAAGAATGAATTGATCCCTCAAAGACCATTCACTGGTTGGCGAGTATGCATGGATTACAGGAAGCTGAACAAGTGGACCTTGAAGGACCATTTTCCAATGTCGTTCATGGATCAGATACTTGACATGCTAGAAAATGGTGGTACTGCTTCTTAGATGGATACTCTGGGTATAATCAGATATCAATTGCTCCAAAAGATCAAGAAAAAACCACCTTTACATGTACTTATGGTACTTTTGCGTTCAAACGCATGCCATTTGGATTATGTAATGCACCAACAACTTTCCAGAGGTGTATGATGTCCATCTTCTCGGACATGGTAGAGGAGACTTTGGAAGTGTTCATGGATGATTTTTCCGTGGTAGGTGACACATTTGATGATTGTTTGTTGAATCTTAGAAGAGCATTACAAAGATGCGAGGAGGCTAATTTGGTGCTTAACTGGGAGAGTGCCATTTCATGGTTAAGGAAGGTATAGTCCTGGGTCATAAGGTGTCACAGAAGGGATTGGAGGTAGGCAAAGCGAAGATTAATGTGATTGAAAAGTTGCCTCCGCCTATTTGTGTGAAAGGTATTCAAAGTTTTTTTAGCGAATGCAGGATTCTATAGGCGATTCATTAAGGATTTCTCAAAAATTTCACACCCCTTGTGTAAGTTGTTGGAAAAAGAGGTGAAATTTTCCTTTGATGATGCATGCTTAAAAGCCTTTGAATGCCTAAAGGAAAAGTTGATATGAGCCCCAGTGATCATTGGCCTGGATTAGTCGAAACCATTTGAGGTAATATGTGATGCAAGTGATACTGCCTTGGGAGTTGTATTGGGGTAGAAAAGCGCAACAAGATCTTCCACCCGATCTACTATGCCATCAAATCACTAAACGGAGAACAATGCAACTACACCATTAGTGAACAGGAACTACTGGTTGTGGTATATGCATTTGAGAAGTTCAGGGCATATTTGCTGGGCACTATAGTGATTGTAACACCTCGGTATTCTAGTAGGCTAAACTAGGGCTAAGTATGTAGAAGTAATATGTCATGGGAGAGGGCAAGAGCCAATGAGGCCTTGGAAACCATTTTTTCTGCCCAAGCCAACTTGGTGATGGGCAGTGTGGTCGCCTAAGTGACTTGGCGATTCGCCAAGTGCTCCACAGTCGCCTAGTGGACTATCCCAAAGGCCCAAGCTGCTGGTAAATTGGGTGAACCAAGTCAGGGCTCGCCGTTTAGGTTGGTGCATTGCCAAGAGGACTTTTCCATCGCCAAATGGTCTGCCTCCGTGGGGTGAGCTACTGTAAATTTAGGCGATCCAAGGGTCCATTGGGCGAGTCGCCATGTGCCCTTGGCGAGCTTCATTGAGAAAAGCTGCAGTTTTTAAATTGGGTTCTTTAATGTCTTTTCATAGTTTTCTTAATGCAATACAACGTCATTTGACTCTTAACATAGTAAAGTATTTAAGCATTCTATTCTCAAATTCCCCCCAACTAAAGTCATACTCTCAAATACCAAAAAGAAAACCCAAGATCTTCCTCTCAAATAATTCTCTCTCTAGAACTTGAAGAAGAAGAAAGAGTACAAGCTAGGGTCAAGGTCAAGTCTCCAATCTTCAAGATTTTGGTAGGATTTGTGACTAATGTATGATGTCTTTTCATCCATAAGATCCTTCCTCCCATGGAGTCCCCTAGAATTTCGCAATTGTGAAGTCTAAATCCCCAATTTTAGTTAGGGTTTCTTCCAATGTTGTGGGTTGTGATGAATGTTGACCGAAATTGAGTGGGTAATGATTTTTTATGGTGGAATTGGTAGAATTACATGTTTTAAGGATGAAATTACATGTACCCATGCCTATTCCATGTTTCTAACTTCGAATTGATGAAATTGGGTTTTATGCCTTGAAGAGAAACTTTATGGGTTTAGATATTTCCTTATAGGATGTATGAATTATGACTAGAATTTTTTAGATTAAAGCATATATGATGACTATGATGTTAATTTCTTGAGAGTAAAGCCTAGACTATGACCCATTGATTGTTAATGTTGTAGTGTGGAAGAGATACTTCCTAAAATGGGTTTCTAAGCATGATTGTATGAATGTGAAAGGTTTACTCACATGAATGATTCTAGGTTGAAAGTATTGCTCACCTAAAATGAATCTAGACTAAAATGCTAAATGAATGATGAGGCTAGTGGCGACTACCCATGACCTCCATATGTGAAAGGATATGTTCTGATTTTCCATACTCCTTAGAATTGAACAAGAGGTGATTCCCCACGTTCTTATTATGATAAATGGACATGGAGGTGAATACCCATGATCCTTATGAAATTATGTGGAGGCGAGTACCCGTGTCATATGATGTGATTGTGGAATAAAGTACCCATAATCTTAAAGTAAGCAAGGCAAGAGGCGAATACCCATTAGCCTTTATAAGATAGGCATAGAGGTGAATCCCCATGTATATAAAAGTAAGTGGGAATGATATGATTATGTTATGAAGATGTTTGACTTGGAGTGTTGCTAGATATGCCTTCCATGATGTAAGCTTGACTAGAGGTGGACAACCTAAGTCTTGGCTAAGGATAAGTGAGGTTACTCAAGGTAGTATTATATTCCTTTTTCATTATGATGCTTATTATGTCTTGATTATGCTTATGCCTTATGTTTTATGTTGACTAATGCTTATGTTTATGTTGTTATGCAAGCTATCATATTTAGTACATTCTTGTGCCAATGCATACTCTTTCCTACATTCTTATCAAATGTAGGGTCCGGCGATATCGATTCACACACTTATGGCTATGTCCTTAGTTGATCAAGGAAGTGAAGATTTGGTGAGTCCTCATAGCATTTGAGGATTGGATCACCTTTATTCTCCTTTATGTCTTTCTTTTCATGTTGGACTATTGTATGGGTTGAGTCCCAAGATCTTTTATCTCTTGTGTTAGATGGTTTGAGATATTGATGTTAGACTTACGCTCGTTTTATGAAAGACTTTGATTGTGTTGAAATGTTTTAAATTTTTCCGCACCTTTTTCTATTACTTTATGTGAAGATATGCTAAGTATCTTGTATGAGGCCTCTCGGGGCTTTATACGCCTTATTACATCTAGGGGGTACCCTTGGGTCATGACAAACTTGGAAATCAGAGCACAAGGTTTAAAATGGTTCTAGGATGTCTCAAACCACATCTAGTAGAGTCTTGTTCATAAATTTGAAGCGCACCACATTTATGAATGAGAGGCTATTAGATGTTTAGGAAACTTCACTTCTTTATTCTCTAAGTCATGCCATGGAGCTTAACTCTATAAAGTCTTTATCCAAATCCTTAACCGATGGTTTTCAGGATATGACTACTAGAAGTGCTAATGCTAGAAGGATGGAGGGAGCCAATATTGATCAAGAGGTTCCTCCCCAAGCTCCTCCTCAAGCTCTGATTGACCCATTGAATGGGAATGTAACAAATAAGGAGTTTAGGTCGGCTTTCCAAGTATTAGCTCAAGCTGTGATGGCACAAGCCAATAGAGAAATGGTAGCTCCCGTGAACCCAAATGTGGGTACGGCGGCGGCAAGTGTGAGGGATTTTACAAGGATGAACCCTCCCAAATTTTATGGCTCCAAAGTTGAGGAATATCCTCAAAAGTTTATCGACGAGGTCTATAAGATACTTGCTATTATGGGAGTGACTCTAGTAGAAAAGGTAGAGTTAGCCGCTTACCAACTCTAATGGGTTGCTCAGATTTGGTTCAATCAATGGAAAGAGGCAAGGCCGGTGGAAGCTGGTCCCATAGAATGGGAAAGGTTCAAAAGTGCTTTTCTTGACAATTTTTCCCTCTTGAGATGAGAGAGGCCAAAGTACTTGAGTTCATTAATATTAGGCAAGAAAATATGAGTGTTAGGGAGTATACCTTAAGGTTGACTCAATTGTCTAAGTATGCTCCTTCTATTGTGGCAGATTATAGGGCCATTATGAGTAAGTTTGTATCGGGTGTGTCTGACATGGTAGTCAAAGAGTTCCACACCTCTATGATTGTCCATGACATGGACATTTCTCGCCTTATGGTGCATGCGCAACAAATTGAGGAAGAAAATCTCAAGGAAAGATCTAGAGAGGCAAAGAGAGCAAGATTGGATGATTGTAACTATTCACATTCTAGGTCCGGTGGATGGGGTCTTTCAAGGTTTCGACAAAAGTTCTCTGAGAAAGGTTCTTCTAGTGCTCCTTCAAGGCCTAATAATGAGAGGGTGTCTAACCCAAAACCTCAAGGAGATGTAATAGGCCTTCAATGCCTACTTGTGCTAAATGTTGGAGAAATCATGAAGGGAAGTGTTTAGCAGGTTCTAATACTTGCTTTGGTTGTAGGAAGACGGATCACAAGATAAGGAATTGTCCTTCGGTTGCAAAGAATGATGGAGATGATCGTCGTAGGGCTCAACCCTACCCTTCATCCGGTCCAAGTTGTTTGAGTGCAAGTGCTCCTAAGCAAAACTGATTTTTTGCTCTCAAAACTAGAGGTGATTAAAAGAACTCCCCGAATGTGGTGACCGGTATGTTAAAAGTTTTTCAATTAGATGTGAATGCTTTACTTGATCCCGGTGCCACTTTGTCCTTTGTGACACCTTATGAGGCTACGAAGTTTGATGTTCTCCCCAATGTATTGTTGGAACCTTTTTTTGTCTCTACCCCTGTTGGTGAGTCTTTGGTGGCTAAGAGGGTCTATAGAAGATGTCTTGTTTCCTTATCCCATAGAGTTACTCTTGTTGAATTGGTAGAGCTTGATATGTTAGACTTTGATGTTATACTTGGTATGGATAGGTTGCACTCTTGTTATGCCTCTATTGATTGTAGGACCTGAGTACTAAAATTTCAATTCCCAGATGAGCCTATCCTAGAATGGAAGGGGGGAAATTCTATGCATAGAGGTCAATTTGTTTCTTACCTTAAAGCTAGGAAAATGATTTCTAAGGGTTGTATTTACCATATAGTTAGGGTGAGGGATGTGGATTTTGAGACCCTTATTCTTGAGTCGGTCCCCATTGTAAATGAGTTTCTAGAAGTCTTTCCGAATGATTTACCCGGTATTCCTCTCGGAAAGGAAATAGACTTCGAAATTGATCTTCTTCCGGATACACAACCTATCTCTATTCCTCCTTTTAGAATGGCTCTGGAGGAACTTAAGGAGCTGAAAGAGCAATTAAAGGATTTGTTGGACAAAGGTTTTGTCCGACCGAGTATCTCTCCATGGGTGCTCCAGTTTTATTTGTTAAAAAGAAAGATAGGTCCCTTCGTATGTGTATCGATTATCGACAATTGAATAAGGTGACCATTAAGAATAAGTATCCTCTTCCGAGAATAGATGATTTGTTTGATCAACTTCAAGGGGCAAGTTATTTCTCCAAGATTGATCTTTGTTCGAGTTATCGCCAATTGAGGGTGAAAGAATAAGATATTCCAAAAACGGCTTTTAAAACCCGATATGGCCATTATGAGTTCTTGGTGATGTACTTTGGTTTGACTAACGCTCCGGCGGCGTTCATAGACTTGATGAATAGAGTATTCCGAAAACATCTTGACATGTTTGTGATTGTGTTTATCGATGACAGTTTGATCTATTAAAGAAGTGAGAATGAGCATATTGATCATTTGAGGATCGTATTGCAAATCCTCAAGGCCCAACAACTTTTTGTGAAGTTCAGCAAATGTGAATTTTGGTTAAGGTCTGTGGCTTTCTTATGCCATATTATTTCAAGCAAGGGTATTGAGGTGGATCCGATTAAGATGGATGCGGTAAAGAGTTGGCCTAGACCTCTATCACAGACAGATATTAGAAGCATCTTGGGCTTGTCCGATTTTGATAGAAGGTTTGTTGAGGGGTTTTCCTCTTTTGCTTCTCCTCTGATGGCCTTGACTCGAAAGAAGGCTAAGTTTATATGGTCGGATGCTTGTGAGAAGAGTTTTCAAGAGTTGAAAGATAGACTTACTTCTGCTCCGATGTTGACTTTACCGGAAGGAACGAATGGTTTTGTGGTATATTGTGACACCTATAAAGTTGGGTTGGGATGTATGCTTATGCAAAATGGTAAGGTGATTGCCTATGCTTCATGACAACTTAAAATCCATGAGTAAAATTATCCTACTCACGACCTTGAATTAGAGGAGGTGGTATTTTCCTTAAAGATTTGGAGGCATTACTTATATGGAGTCCATGTTGATGTTTTCACTGATCATAAAAGTGTACAATATGTGTTTACCCAAAAGGACTTAAATCTTCGCCAAAGAAGGTGGCTCGAGTTGTTGAAGTACTATGATATGAGTATCCTATATCACCCCGGTAAGGCGAATGTAGTAGTGGATGCCCTTAGTCGACTATCAATGGGTAGTGTTGCACATATTGATGGTGATAGAAAAAAGTTAGCTCGGGATATCCATAGATTGACCCAATTGGGTGTTCGATTGGTAAACTCCGCCAAGGGTGGTGTCATGGTCCATAAAGGGTCAGAATAGTCTTTTGTGGCGAATGTAAAAACAAAGCAATGTCTTGATCCGACATTGGTAGAATTGAAGGAAGCGGTACTTAAAAAGTCTGTTGAAGCTTTTTCCCAAGGGGGAGATGGGGTACTTAGATACCAAGGTCGTTTATGTGTTCCAAATGTGGATGACTTGAGGGAACAAATCTTTATCGAAGCCTATAGTTCTCTGTATTCTATTCACCCAAGATCCACCTAAATGTACCGTGCCCTGCGAGAGATCTGATGGTGGAATGGGATGAAGAAGGATATTGCGGGATTTGTGGCCAAGTGTCCAAATTTCCAACTAGTAAAGGTTGAGCATAAAAAACTGAGAGGTTTATCCCAAGACATCAACATTCCTACTTGGAAGTGGGAAGATTTGAATATGGACTTCATAGTAGAGTTGCCACGTACTCGGTGCCAATATGATTCGATATGGGTTATAGTAGATCGAATAACAAAATCGGCTCATTTCATTCCCGTCTTTCTTATGCGGCGGAATACTATGCTAAGTTATATTTGAGGGAAATGGTAAGATTGCATGGTGTACCATTGTCCATTATCTCAAATAGAGGTACTCAGTTTACTTTTCAGTTTTGGAAGTCTTTCCAAAAGGGTCTTGGCACTAAGGTTAAGCTTAGTACGACTTTTCATCCACAAATTGATGGGCAAGCGGAATGAACAATCCAAACATTGGAAGACATGTTAAGGGCTTGCGTGATTAATTTGAAGGAAAATCGGGATGACCATTTGCCTTTGATTGAATTTGCCTATAATAATAGCTACCATTCTAGTATTGGCATGGCTCTATTCGAGGCTCTTTATGGTAGGAGGTGTAGATCTCCTATAGGTTGGTTTGAGGTGGATGAGGTTGCCTTGATAGGGCCCAAATTAAGTTTATGTGGCTATAAAGAATATTCGACTCATTATAGAGAGGTTGAGAACCGCCCAAAATCGACAAAAGTCTTATGTCGATGTTAGGAGGAGAGACCTTGAATTTGATGTGCTTGATTGGGTTTACCTGATAATCTCACCCATAAAGGGTATGATGAGATTTGGTAAGAAAGGGAAACTTAGTCCCTGTTTTGTAGGCCCATACCAAATTGTGAGATGTGTCGGTAAGGTTGCATATGAGCTTGACTTGCCAAATGAGTTGGCATCGGTGTATCCGGTTTTCCATGTCTCCATGTTGAAAAAGTGTGTTAGAGATCCGACATCGATAGTCCCCCTATAAGGAATAGAAGTGAAAGAGAACCTTTCCTATGAAGAAGTTCCAGTGGAGAATCTAGACCGGCAATTTCTGAAATTGAGGAACAAAGAGGTTGCTTTTGTGAAAGTATTATGGAGAAACCATCTAGTTGAGGGTGCTACTTGGGAGGCCGAAGCCGATATGATATCCCGGTATCCTCATCTTTTTCCTCCTAATCTAGCGTGAGGTAATAAATTCCTATTATGTTGTTCTTGTTTGAAGTCATGTGTGCCTCATCTGTTTCCATGATTTCCTTGTTTATTTCATGTTCATGAAAGAGCTTAAGTCTTGAAACAAAATAGCTTTTATGATTTAATTGCCTCATGTTGTTGTGCATTGAGTATAAGTTACCCATAGACTTCATGAGATGAAATGATGAACATGTTAGCTATGCTTTTTGAGAACGAATTGCATATAAGCTCCATGAGATTGTGTTGAGCATGAGTGTAGCTAGGAGATGAAGTTCCTCCTTATTAGTCGTGTGCTTTTAGATGAGTTGCATGCATGATGGGCTGCTAGTAATGAGACCTTACTTCATAAAGGTGTCTAAAACTGTCATTCAAGGACGACTGTCCCCAAAGGGGAGATAATGTAACACCCCAGAATTCTAGTAGGCTAAACTAGGGATAAGTAAGTGAGGGTAACATGCCATTGAAGAGAGAAAGAGCCTATGAGGCCTAGGAAATAAAAAAAATTCCCAAGCCAACTTGGTGATGGGCAGTGTGGTCGCCTAAGTGACTTGGTGATCTGCCAAGTGCTCCACAGTCGCCTAGTGGACTGGCCCCAAAGCCCAAGCTACTGAAAAATTGGGTGAGCCAAGTCGGGGATCACCGTTTAGATTGGCGCATCACCACGAGGAATTTTCAATCGCCAAATGGTCTGCCTCCATGGGGTGATCTACTATAAATATAGGCGATCCAAGGGTCCATTGGGCGAGCAGCCAAGTGCCCTTGGCGAGATTAGGTGAGAAAAGCTGTAGTTTTTAAGTTAGGATCTTTAATATCTTTTCATAGTTTTCTTAATACAATACTACGTCATTTTACTCTTAACCTAGTAAAGTATTTAATCATTCTATTCTCAAATTTTCCCCAACTAAAGTCATTCTCTAAAGAACCAAAAAGAAATCCCAAGATCTCCCTCTCAAAAAATTATCTCTCTAGAACGTGCAGAAGAAGAAAGAGTACAAGCTAGGGTCAATGTCAAGTCTCTAATCTTCAAGCATTTGGTGGGATTTGTGACTAAGGTATGATGGCTTTTCATCCATGGGATCCTTCCTCCCATGGATTCCCCTAGAATTCTATAATTGTGAAGTCTAAATCCCCAATTTTAGTTAAGGTTTCTTACAATATTGTGGGTTGTGATGAAAGTTGACCCAAATTGAGTGGGTAATGATTGTTTATGGTCAAACTACATGTTTTTAGGATGAAATTACATGTACCCATGCCTTTACCATGTTTCTAACTTAGAATTGATGAAATTGGGTTTTATGCCTTGAAGGGAAACTTGATGGGTTTAGATATCTCCTTATAGGATGGATGAATTATGATTAGAATTGCTTATATTGAAGAATATATGATGAGTATGATGTTAATTGCTTGAGAGTAAAGCCTAGACTATGAATTATTGATTGTTGATGTTGTAGTATGGAAAGGATACTTCCTATAATGGGTTTCTAAGCTTGATTGTATGAATGTGAAAGATTTACTCAAATGAATAATTCTAGGTTGAAAGGATTTCTCACCTAAAATGAATCTAGACTACAATGCTAAATGAATAATGAGGCTAGAGCAACTACCCATGACCTCCATATGTGAAAGGATATGTGGTGATTTTCCATACTCCTTAGAATTGAACAAGAGGTGATTCCCCACGTTCTTATTATAATGAGTGGACATGGAGGCGAGTACCCATGATCCTTATGAAATTATGTGGAGGCGAGTATCAGTGTCATATTATATGATTGTGGAGGAGAGTACCCATAATTTTAATTTTAAAGTAAGCAAGACAAGAGGCGAATACCCATTAGCCTTTATAAGATAGGCATAGAGGTGAATCCCCATGTCTTTATAAAATAAGTATGAACAATATGATTATGTTATGAAGATGTTTGACTTGGAGTGGTTCTAGATATGCCTTCCATGATGTAAGCTTGACTAGAGGTGGACGACCTAAGTGTTTGCTAAGGATAAGTTAGGTTACTCAAGGAAGTATTCCTTTTTTATCATGATGCATATTATGTCTTGATTGTGCTTATGCCTTATGTCTTATGTTGACTAATGCTTGTGTTTATGTTGTTATGCAAGCTATCATATTTAGTACATTCTTGTACTAACACATACTCTTTCCTACATTCTTATCAAATGTAGGGTCCGGCGATATCGATTCACACACTTGTGGCTAGGTCCTTAGTTGATCAAGGAAGTAAAGATTTAGTGAGTCCTCATAGCATTCGAGGATTGGATCACCATTTTTCTCCTTTATGTCTTTCTTTTCATGTTGGACTATTGTATGGGTTGTGTCCCAAGATCTTTTATTTGTTATGTTAGATGGTTTGAAACAATGATGTTAAACTTCCTCTTGTTTTATGAAATACTTTGATTGTGTTGAAGTGTTTTAAATTTATCCGCACCTTTTTCTATTACTTTATGTGAAGATATGCTAAGTGGCTTGTATGAGGCTTCTCGGGGCCTTATACACTTTGTTACATCTAGGGGTACCCCTGGGTCGTGATAGTGATTATACACACAGATCATGCAGCACTGCGATATCTAATGGTGAAGAAAGATGCAAAACCAAGATTGATAACGTGGGTACTGCTGCTTCAAGAATTTGACTTCGAAGTCATAGACAAAAGGGGTTCTGAAAATCAAGTGGCTGATCACCTGTCTAGGTTGGAGGCAGAGAAGAAGGCGGAACTCGAGTTAGTCATAAATGACTCATTCCTAGATGAGCAGTTATTAGCCGCCCCTCTTGATCTCATTCCTTTGTTTGCTCACTTTGCTAATTTTATTGTTAGCGATTTGATCCGTAAAGGGCTAACATTCCAGCAAAGGAAGAAATTCCTACATGATGTGGGAAAGTAGTTTTGGGATGATCCATATTTGTCAGGGTGTGTGCTGATAACATCATCAGGCGATGTATCCCTAAAGCTGAGATGCTGCATATTTTAGAAGTGTGTCACTCCTCTCCAGTAGGTGGTCATCATGGGGGTGCATAGACTGCCCACAAGGTACTCAAGAGTGGGAACTACTGGCCTACAATCCATCAGGACTCAATTGATCTAGTCAAGGGGTGTGATGTGTGCCAGAGACAAGGAGCCATCTCTTGTCGGCATGAACTGCCAATGACACATATTTTTGAGGTGGAATTATTTGATGTGTGGGGTGTTGACTTCATGGGACTATTTGTGACCTCCTATGGGCAAAGGTACATATTGATGTCAGTGGACTATGTGTCCAAATGGGTTGAAGCAGTCCCTCTGCCTAAAAATGATGGTAAAAGAGTTGTTGGTTTTCTCAAGAAGAACATATTCGCAAGGGTTGGTACACCTAGAGTGATTATCAGTGATGGAGGCTCCCATTTTTATAATAAAGTGTTTAGTGCACTTTTGGCTATTTTTGGGGGTAAAATAGCACAAGGTGGCAACACCATATCATCCACAGATAAGTGGCCAAGTTCAAGTGTCGAATCGGGAGATCAAAACGATTTTGGCAAAGACAGTATATGCCAATAGTACAGATTGGGCAAGAAAGTTGGATGATGCTCTATGGGCATATCGGACATCTTTCAAGACACCTATTGGTATGTCTCCATATCAGTTGGTATTTGGAAAGACATGTCATTTGCCTATCGAGCTGGAGCATAAGGCACTATGGGCACTAAAGAAGTTAAACCTCAGTTGGAGTGAAACAACAAACCTGAGATTCGATTAGATTAAATAGATGGTGAATTCCGCTTGAGATCTTATGAGCGGTCTGCACTGTACAAGAAAATGATGAAGCTATATTATGATAAACATATTGAGAAAAGAACCTTCAGTCCTGGTGACTTAGTGTTACTTTTCAACTCCAGGTTTTGCCTATTTCCTGGGAAATTGAGATCCAAATGGTTTGGATCATTCAAGGTGACTTAGGTATTTTAGTCAGGAGATTTTGAGCTTCAGAATGACAAAGGCGAGAGGTTCAAAGGTTATGGTCAGCGAATCAAGGCATACTTGGGAGTTCTAGAGAAAGTGAAAATAGTGGAGGAATGCAAGTTTGATAAAGTCTGAGTAATCAAGTAACCTGCGTCGCGCCGCGACGTTAAATTTTGCGTTGCTTGGGAGGCAACCCAAGATTGTAAATGTAATAGGTAGCTTACATTTTAGCATATTTTTCATTGTTTTTATAGTGTCACAGTGTATTAGTATGTGCAGGAAAAAGTTGGCCAAAAGACTTGGAAACTGGAAGTGGGGGAGCTCTTCACGGTCATCCCCACAGACCGTGGTGCTCTTCACGAAGTGTGTGTTAGGTTCTAATTGTGATGGGTAAGTTGAAATTTGCTAAAATTGGTGATTTGTTTTTGTGGGTATGATGATTTTTTGTAGGGTTAGTGATGTATGATGATTTAAATGTGAATTTGTGTCCAAATTCTGTAAGTAAAGTATACCCATATGAGTTTTGCCGGTAAACTATGTTGAAATTAGGAAATGATAATTGTTTGTATGTGGGTCCGATCGTAATAGGTAAATATTGCTCTTACTTGAATAATAGTTAGTGCAAGTCGATACATTAATTGCACTCATGTACGAAAATATCTCATAAACTTGGGGTTGTGTGCTGCTAATTGAGAAATCTGACATCATGTGCATATAGAGTGATAAGTCACTAAAAAAGGGCCTAAGTGTAAGTCCATGAAGGACTTCACGGACCGTGAAGAGATTCACGGGCCGTGAAACCTCTCGTGGTCCACACTTAGCAAAGAAATGGAATCACTGGTGAACCAACCAAAGCAAAGTCTCTTGTCCACGAGGGTCTCCACGAACCATGGTACCCACAACGGCCCGTGTTGACCTCCATATAAAAAAAGTTTTATTTTCTTCGTAGTTAATTTAGTTTTTCATTTTGAATATGTGGCCCTTCCCAATGATAGATTGGGTGACGATATTCTTAAGGCAAGGTGTCGCGTTGTATTTACACAGGGGAAGTCTGAGTACCCGTTAGTGTGTCGTTTTACTTGTTCGATTATTAATCTGTTTTGGTTTTTCTCAGGTACTATGGGGCCCTAAAGAAAGTCTGCACCTCCACATACCTCACCACCTCCATCCCCGAATCAAAGTAAAAATACAGAGGAGTCTAATAGCTCGGAGGTCTAAGTCAATATTACGATCAAAGAGAACTATCCTCGAGCTACTAGATCACGGACGACGAGAGCCGTTCTTCAGAACACTACTTCCCAGTCATAATAGGAAGGTGGTGGATCCAGGAGTGGTGAGGAATCTGGTAGTGGTTCCAGAAGCGGTGAAGAATCTGGTAGTGGTTCTGGTAGCGGTGAAGAATTTTTTAGCGGCTCTCCGAAAAATGTAGTTGCACCTCCCCCAAAAGTAGGAGAAGAAGCTAAAACGGGTGCACAGGAAGAAGTAGATGCCCATGATGAAGATGATAATGCCAGCACCGAGGATGCGATGATCCAATTTGTTCACCTACATGAATTTGACCCAGTGGTGAGACAACAACTAATTGATTGTTATCGTTCCATGTGGACTATAAATAGGTCTGTGGAATTCTTCAAGAATGGAATAGTGTCTCAGTCAGGTGGGTTTGTTGGAAGGCCAGTCATACCTGAAACCAGAGTCATAGAATCGGATCTCCAAGCATTTCCAGATATCTACAGAACTTTCCAAAGGCATCACCTTGAGTGGATGAACAACTCGCCTGGAGAGTTCTCCTGCCACCTTACCAGAGAATTCTATGCCTCATATGCAGCCACATCAGCGAACTTTGCTGCAGATACTGAAACAACTAACCGGGGGCAGAAAGCATTTGCAAGTACATGGGGGCCACTTAACTCAATCGTGGTTTGGGGCAAATCCGTGGATATCTCTGAAACTACAATTAACAGGATGCTCCATGGTCCAGAATACACAATACCATCTTCAGTTGGCATTTTTGAAGGTAAGCACCATGTAGTGATAAGTGAGGCTGAGATGGAGGATCCGACTTCGAGGGAGCGGGTCATACGATGGATTGCTGGGTTGATTGCTTTAGAGGGTTAGAATACAGTATGGGTAGCAGGGACACAAATTCTAATTAGTAAGGCATCACTGTCATTCCCGACTAAGGTTTGGCAGGTTGTTGTTCGTGTACAGTTGAGGCCTAGAACAAATGATAATACCTTGTCTCAATCCCTTGCATCACTGGTCGCTTTCCTCATGGTTGGCTACCCGATCAATGTAGGCCGTATCATCGCCACAAAATTGAGGGACAGAGCATTGAATGAGCGAGCCGGACTACCATTTCCCTATTTGATAGGGAAACTGTGTCTGCATTCTAACATTCCTCCTAATAAGCTAGTAGACAAATGGACTGAGGCACAAAGGGTCACCGCGGCATCCAAAATCAAAGATGTTGCCAATTATCTCTTTGGTGCCAAATCTGCACCGGTGGGACCACCACCACTGGTACTGCATATACCAGTTGGCATGCCACGAGTTGAAGGCAGTAGTGAGCAGGATGCAGCTTCGACACCAGATGTCGCTACATCGCCACCATCAATTTTAGCCGCCCAGTACCTTCGTTACTATACCTACCGTGATATTTGAGAGATTGGTTGCAGATCAGCGACAGACAAGGTCCATGGTCGAACAGATTGAACTCAAACTACACCTCAGGTAGAACAACGAGATATGTTAGTTATAGAGAAGCGACTGAATGATGAAATGCGGAAGGAGTTTGCAGTTCTAAAAGACAAGATGGACAGTCTGGAGGTCCATGTACACAATCAATTACATATTGCAGGTTCGGTATTTGTTGAAAATTTGAAGGTGCAAGTAGCTGAGATAGCAAAACTGGCTGAGAAGCCGGTCAATGTGCCCCCTATGGTTGTGCCAGAGTCTTTGATGAGCTTGTTCATTGAGCCGCCTACCTCTCAGGTACTTGATGAGTTCTAAGGAGAAGTGCCCATAGACAAATATGGCAAGAGAAAGCACAAATCTAAGGAGTCTGATGAGAAGTAGCCGACTAAGCTCTCCAAAGAGGAAATGAGGCAACACAAGAAAGCCCGTAAGGAGTCCCAGAAACTATAAAGAGAAGTAGAAGCACTTGCGCAGCAAAGGTAAGATGCGGTGTTAGCTGGCGCTTCTTGTAGCGTGATATCTGACCCGGTTAGCAGTCGTTAGCCCGACCCAATGCAGATTTCTAAGAGTGCACCCATTGATAAGAGTGTCTACACTGCTTCGACTACCGATGCCTAGTGCGCATAGGTATGATCCCTCCTCACAACCCTGTGTTATTTTTCTTTATTTACTTTAAGGGTAATGTCATTTTGTTTGGGGATGGGTTGGTGACAACTTGCCATCGAGCTGTTAGATTGTATGGAGGTTGGCTCTGTTTAGTGTTCTGATAAATTGTGAAGTGTTGGTGTTTTTTGGGTGTTTTGATGAAATTGTGAAGTTTTTGTGTGTTGAGCTATGCAAGAACTAAGTTTTGAGCCTTTTGTTCTATTTGAAATGAAAACATGTATGGCCTTAATCTGAAATTTGACGGTTAGGCTCCTTGTATGACATCTTAGATACTCACGTGTTGAACATTGCTAGCTTGTAACATAAGTTGATTAACTAAGAAACTGAAAAATGTAGACATGTGTCATGTGCGTGTGAGGTTTGCATGAAGCCTTTCACTAGGTGCAGAAGCTAGAACTTGCCCAAGTAGTCTTTCAAAAATCTAAAAATAACTGGATAGGAGATGATCATTAGGCCCTTTTTGCTAAGCCCGCTTAAAACCAAAAATAAACTACCAAATGAAAGCATGACCCTTGAACCCTATTTGAGCCTTGCAAGTAATTTTGTTCTTATCCGTTGATATCATATCCTTTGGTCTCCAAAGATACAATGCCACAACTCAGGCCAAAAACCTAAGTTGAGGGTGATCACACCCCGAGTAGAAAGGAAAAAGTGTACAAATAAGGTTCACCGAGCCAGCTCTAAAGCACAAAGTCAAAGTACCCAATTGATCAGGAGTAATGTGCATGTTTCAAAGAATCTGGTAGAATTAAAAAAAATATTTAAAAAAACAGAAAAAAAAATATAAAAAAATGGTGTGGCTGCTGGGATGTACTGAAATGAGAGAAGATGGAATCGAGTAGATAAAAGTTGTGTGCTAATTAAACTTTGGAGAACCAAGGTAAAATAGTCACTCACAAAACCATATATTCCATTCCCTAGCCCGAGCCTATGTTACAAACCTATAAAGTCCTTAAGTGATCCTATTCCAGTTGTTTGAAAGATAGAGCGTAGAAAACAAGGGCAAGCCTATGGTCTTGTGTTCTTAAGGATAGAAGTTCTTTATGAGTGTGAGAATCGTATTTAGTCCCAATTATCATGTGTGAGAGACTTCTTTGATGTGAGGACACTATGTCTGCATTTCATAGTTAAATTGTGTTGGTTGATAACCAGCATAAGCATGGTTAACTATGAGTAATGGGATGTCATACATTGATCCTTGCATATTAGATAGATGGTTTTGGATACAAGTTGTGGTCAAGATGGCTGTTGCATGCTAGTATTGTAGTTTGGGTGTTTTAGCATTAAATGTCTGGTTTTTCTCATCACTTGAGGACAAGTAATGGTTCTAAGTTGAGGTGTTGATGTTTCGTGAAATTTTGGAACATTCGATGCTCGAAATTAAGGATTAATACTAGAATCCAGTGTATTTATGTAAGATTTGATGTGTTTGTTGAATGTCTAGACAGGTTCTCACGTGTGTGGAAAAGATTGAAAAAGAAGTCGAAGATGAATGGACTCAAGGAAGACCACAGAGCCTATTATGAGTCGTGGTCAACATGGAGGGTCGTCATACTTCCCGTGGTGATGAAGCATTGAGCCTGGAATGTTGATGTTGATGACCAAACTCCAAGTGAAGACCACGGAGCCCTAGATGGGCCATGGTTCTCATGACGAACCATGTTGCTGCCCGTGAAGGATTTCCAGTGAGAAGACCTCGAGGAGTTACACTTTGATTTGGCCAAGTAAATACCACAGACACCCAGACGGGCAGTGGTCATCATAACGGATCGTGATGCAGTCCGTGAAGGATTTCCAGTGAACAAGGCTTGTAGAGACATTTTTGGTTGACCAAGTGCAGACCACATCAGGCTTCACGGACCATCATGCCGTTCGTGAAGCTGCCCGACAAGTAAATCCTACTTCAAGTTAGACTCTTTTTAGTGAAACTATTTGAATTAATTAGGTTTAATTTTTGTTTTATCTCATCATATCTGTAACGAGCGACTACTTTCCTATTATTCTATACTTGTGTTTTCACGATTAACATTGAAACGAGATTTGAAGTCTGATTTTGGTTTTCTAAATAACAAGTGTTCATTGAATTTGCAAATCTTCATCAGTGATTTCTCTTAATGCATTCATTACGTATCTTTGCTTGTTCAATTGAAAGCCTGAGTGGCTAAACACCACAACTAGGGTTGTGGGAACTATGACTAAAATATGAGTTTAGAATCGGAAAACGAGTAGAATGTGATTCATATTTGTAGAACTTCACTTAACTTTTGTTTTTCATTCTTTCCAATGAGTGCATGCTTTAGAACTTTCCTGTATCTATCAATTGTAAGAGAGAAAATCGATACTTAGGAAAAAGTTGAGTTAAACTGTTGAATTGGAATTAAAGTTTGAGTTCGAGAGAAGAGAACTTTGACACTAAACAATGCGAGGGTAAAATCGAATAACACTCTAAGACCGAGAGGATTTGAGTGGAAATTTATCTAACCAGACTGAGAAGTGTTAGGTACACCTAATTCGCCTGTAATTTGCAAAGAATGAATTACCGTAACTCGTTCATGAATCAACACTAGATGTAACGTTATGGGAAACACAACCTTGGTTACATTCATTAATCACCACAACTTTGAAGTTAACATTCTGTTAATTGTGTTAATCTGAATATTTTTACAATATTGGTTACCTGAACCTTATAACCAAACCCATTTTACATTTCACAATTACTTCCTTTAGGAAATAATAACAACATTTGAATAAAGCGATAGTGAAACTATTTTTGTGAGTAAATTCTCTGTGGGATCGACCTCAACGTTCTATAAATTGACATCTACCGTTTATACTTCTTAATTTAAGTGTAAGTTTGGACGTATCAGTAGGTCACTCTACGACTCATAAACTTAAGCCGACAAATGTAGTTTCTTGCAAATCCATCTGGGCACTTTCTACGGTCTTGAACTACAACTCGTTGATTGTTGTACGGACTATCTTGGAAACTCTTCATCCAATGTACTAGGACACAACATCTCTGAATCTTTCTTCGGCTCACAAATCACTATACGGCTCATAGTCTGCTTCTGTCTTCCCAAACTTAGCCAAAATCAGACTGCAACATCTTCATCATCTTCTATGCATCAATCCTACGACTCATAGCATGGACTACAACTCGTAGGTCAACTCGTAGTCCATCAAAAACCAGTTGTTTCATTCAATCTCCATACTTGGACTGTCACAACCTACTCTCATGCAAACATAGATTAAATAGCATCAAATCTACTAACAAATGCTTAAGACACATACAAAAGTCCAAGCTTAAAGCATTTTAAGTACTGTAAATCTGCAGTACATCAACACCCTCAACTTAAAATCATTGCTTATCCTCAAGCGACACTACTAAAACAAAAACGACACGATGCAAAAGTAAACCTAGAAATCAAGCATTCATATGGACTTACCCTCAATAATCTATCCCCCATTTTTAAAACACAATGCAATCATTTTCGTTCAAAACAAGCCAACATATGTGGATTATTTCATGACATAAACATACCAATTGATACATTAACATACACCGATAACACTCACAAAAAAACCAACTTTTCAACCATGTACTTTGTGACCTTAGAGCAAAGAAATATCATTATTCACACAAATATTGATATATTTTAAGTTCACAGACTCAGTATACGCTCACTCTCATAATTGATTTCAGTACAGTACATGAAAAATACTATACGCATGCCTTTATTTTCTACACTTAGACTCTCAAACCATTAAATTAGGATCACTATAGGACTTTATTAGATTGTAATATAGGGTCAGAGTCAGGTGTGGTGTTTTAGTTTTTAAGTGACTTTTATGATCTCCTTGATATTGCATTAGGTATTTTCCTCTTTTAATACCAATTCGGGTTTCTCCTTTATTTTATTTTCTCATTTTTTCATTAAAGATCGGGTGTGGCTTTGACTTGCTTTTCAATATTGTTTCAAACTTTTCTTCACCTTTTTATTTTCTTTTTCTTCCACACCATCTTAATTTTTATTTTATTTTTCTCAATACATAATTCTTTTCATACCCCTTTCTTTTCTTGTTTTCCTCTATAGTAGCCACCCTCAACTTAGAATATTTGTCTGAGTTGAGGTGGATGATGTCCAAGAGGGACCAGGGGCAAAACAAAGGTTAACAATCATCACGGGGAAGGTGAATTAGGTAAATTGAAAGAATTGTCTAATTTTGGCTCAACAACTTGGATAGAAAGGAACATTTCAATTGGGTTAGTTGATTTTAGGCTTAGTGGACTCAATTTCAACAATGGCATGTGATCTTTTCCTAATTAACAGTTAAATCATCCTAGAAAGATTATCGGGGAAAGTTCTAGATTGGCACATAGCGTACGAATGAACAAATAATCTCACACATCCATTGCACATCATTTCACTATCAAAATATCATTGTATCTAGTTCATGCTTTAGCTTAATTCATGTTATCCTATCGGTTCCTATCATGTCATACAAATCTCCTACATAGTTGACTTATCAATCACATAGATATAGCATAAAACACACAAAATTTGGAGGGATATCAACTTCATGCAATACTGCCATCATGCTTTTGTTTCTAGTCTACTCTTACAATCAATATTCTAAAACATACCGCTTCAATAGAAATTAAATAGTCATTAGGGGAAAATAACACATGCAAGAAAACCCTAAGGCATGATTTGAGTGTTTGGGCTATTCAGACCTCACCCTTTACACTCTTAACAGATTCACCCCACCCCAACATGAAATACAGTGCAATGTCCCCAATGCACTAAAAACAAGGAAAGGAAGGTGAAGACAAACCTGTGGCCCCTAAGCTCCAAAAAACTAAAGATGGGCATGTGGGTCCATTGGTGGGGACCTCGGTGAATCAATGTGCACCTCTGTAGTAACCTGTGGGATGCCATCAGTAAATCCCTCTAGAAAAATCTTAGGGTCACCATCAGTAGTGCTCTCCGATCCAAATACACCAGCTACCAACTACCAAAATCTCTCCAATCTCAACCTCTCATCAATCCTAGACTCTTAATGATCTACCTCAAGTGGACGTTGTTCTTTCTTTCTTGTGCGCTCCTCAGCCCCCTCATAAATATTAGCATTAGTTTGTGTTTGCTTTCTAGCCGCACGAAGAGGGTATGCCTTACCAATAATGCCAATAGAAACTCATCTCCCGCCTTTGCGGGTGAAGGACAAGGTGCATAAGTAGCTACAGAAGTAAACGTATCAACACCATCCCTTTGTCTAGTAATATTTGTCTGAAACCCTCAATATCTACACTTGGCATAGTCTAGGGCTGGGCTAGAATCTGTAACTTAATTGTTTCTATCCTCCACTTGGTAGCCTGAGTCTGCTCCACTATCACATCTTACATCATCTTCTCTGACTCCTCAACAACAGTATGGACCTAAGGTCAAAGGTTCTACAGGAACTGAGCCATCTGAGCCTCTAATCATTGCAGTCTAATGACTCAAATAATGGAGAGGCTTGATACAGTAGAAGCACGTAATGTGCTCTCATCCGTTACAGATGAGGAAGTATGTGTTTCCTCGACGAGCTCAATAATAGTGGTATCCCTCATAGCATCCTCACTATCTGTCGGTTATCAGTATCTATGTCATGCCAAACTATGATCTTCATCGTAGTGTAGCTAGGTTTGCCTCATCCCAGATAAGCTCAACATCTAGTGTCTGAGTCAGCGGAATTAGAAGGTCAATAACCCCAACTAGTTGAACAATAAACTCTTGGCATAAATGGAAGATAAGCCTAAAGAAGGGGAGAGTCATTGCAATCCGAAATGTTTGCTCATGTATCTCTACAATAAGCACTCAATCAAAATCAATCTCTTGTCCGACCATGAGACATGCAACAATCACCTACCGATCATGAGTCAAGTGATGACCATAAAAATTTAGCACCGATGTTCAGTGTAGCCTTTTTGAATGGGCCAGGACCACGTAACCCATCTGCGTCGACTCTCTGCTCAGCAATATATCTAGAAGCCCATCTCAATAAATCCTCATTCTGAGAGGAATCCTTTATCGCTTTTGTATCACGCACAAGCTATATCTTATAATAAATTTGGTTGTCAATGCTATCAGCTAATAATTAGGACCATGCAGAAATCAACTAATGGCCGGCTCTGAGATGTCAATCGAAACTTCCTAACCTTGTACTTAAAACAGGATACTATGCTATCTCCTTGCCTTTTTTGTCATCGAATTCTTAACTATGGCTTCATATGTAGCATAAAACTCCTGAACCATATTTTCATTGTATTGGTACGGGGACTCTACCATCCACATTAAAATCACACTCATCTCAAACTATCATACCTAGGGTTTATTTAACCAATTTAATTCAACAAATGTCAACCTTAAATCAAGTTCTAACTCAAAATTTCAACACAAATAAGAATAAAAAGTTCATACCTTAGTAATGTTTGAATCTTAATATGGGTGAGTGTATTGAAATTTACGACAACTTGACTTTGTTTCTCTGTTACTTTCATTGACCCACAACCACTGAGCACACTTTTGGAGGAATTTAGGTGTTTTCATATGAAAAAATTGGAGAAGAGGAATGGAGATTTTTGGGGAAGAAGATGATGATGGAAAAATAAAGCTTTAATATGAGAGAAATTGAAGGGGAAACAATTAGGAAACTGACATGATGGGTTTGTAATGGTTGGAGAAGGAAAAGAAATTGTGGATGGATTTTAAATTGAAAGGTTTTATTACAAAGGGTCGCGGGTCAGGTTGATATATTACTGAACATTGTTCACGAAAGCCCATCTATGGACCATAGAAATTTCTACGATCCGTAGAAGGCTTCCATAGACTATCTTAACACTAAGAAAAAAATAAAATATACCAAGAGTCTATGAGTACAGCTATAGACCATGAAAATTCTAGGATTTGTACTGTGCACTCGTAGACCTAGAGTTGCAGCTGTATTTGGACTTAGGTTTCTACGGCCACTATCTACGGTTTGTCAAATGAACTACAACTCATAGATGGGATCCATAGAACAAGTCCTCAATCATGTTACCACATTTTGGATTCTACGAACAGGGCCTATGGTTTATCAAACTTCATATGTCCCGTAGGACCTATTCGTAGGACCCTCTTGCCCATAAATTATTCCAGATTTTTCTTTCATTCCTGAACATGTAGAAAAAATTAGACCTTCCTTTTCCTTTTTCTTGACACTATTTTGACACTAGCCCTAAGTTAACCTATTCTAGCCTAAAAATTCAAACTAAAAATAGAAAAGAAATAAAAATAACTAAACTAAACATCTTGGGTTGCCTCCTAAATAGCAGTTGATTTAACATTGCAACACGACGCTGACTCCTTGATTACATAGACTCATCAGGATCTCTTTATTCAATCACCTATTTGACTTCCTCCAGCTATCCCAAGAAGAGTTTTATCCTCTGACCATTCACTTTGAACCTTGTTCCTTCATCATTCTCTTGCTCAACTGCTTTGTGTGAAAAATTTGCTCTACTTGAAATGGTCCCATCCACTTTGACTTGATCTTGCAGAGAAACAAACACGACCTTCAGTTGAAGAGAAAGACCACAACAACAAATAATCCCATTGACACAGAACAAATATGGCTCTTCCCAAAAAAACTCATTCACATCCGACATGAATTTTCTCCTTTGGTGAAACGACAAATCCAAAGGTACCACAACACTCGCCAAATAGTTAGAGAAATTTGTGAACCAAGGGATATGATCATATGAGGCAGCCAAAACACGTTCGTCTGGAAACGTATCATCTATCTCAACGCCATCAGCTAACTTCAACATTGCTTCTTTTTCTAATCTAGACAAGTGATCAGCAACTTGATTTTCTATCATTTTTCTATATTTTACCTCGATATTAAACCCTTGTAACAACAACACCCAATGAATTAGTCTCGATTTTGCATCATTCTTTGCCATAAGATACCTCAGAGCCGCATGGTTAGTGTGCACAATGACTTTAGTGCCAAGCAAACAGGATCTAAATTTGTCAAATGTGAAAACTACAACAAGCAATTCTTATTACTGACACTATAGTTCTTTTGAGCAACATTCAGGATAATAATGGCCTTTTCTATGGTAATAGAAGATCGTATTATAAAAGGAATCAAAACTAAAGTTAAGGATAACTCTTTTTTTTTACCTATATTCATGAGGCTTTGCTTGCATAATAGATGGGATGAAGAATCTTCTCATGCCTTTTCCCTAATACTACGCCAATCGCTTTCCCACTCGCATAACATATAACTTCGAACGGTTGTTCCCAATCCATTCAAATAATGATCGATCCAGAAATAAACTTCTATTTCAAACCTTCAAACACTTTCATACAAGAATCATCAAACTCAAACTTTGTCTCCTTTTCAAGTAGCTTGCATAATGGCATCTGTCTTGGAGAAATCTTTAATAAATATCTAATAAAAACCAGCAACAGAGAAATGAGGGGGCAACTTCTCAATCACCTCGATCTTTGCTTTATCAACTTCAATGTCTTTTTGAGAGATTTGATGACCCAAAATTATGCCTTTTTTCACCATGAAGTGACACTTCTTCCAATTTAGCATAAGATTGCACTCTTCAAATCATTTCAGAACATCACCTAGATGAGTCAATCAATCATCAAATGATTCACCCACCACAGAAAAATCATCCATAAAGACATTTATAGTATCTTCCACCATGTCTGAGAAGATGGAAATCATGCAACGCCGAAAACTCACTAGTGCATTACATAACCAAAATGGCATCCTCTTGAATGCAAACATTACATACGGAAAGTAAACTTGTCTTTTCTTGGTCTTTTAGAGCTATAGAGATTAGACTATAGCCCGAATACCCATCTAGAAAGTAGTACTAATCCTTACCAGCAAGACGATCTAACATTTGGTCCATAAATGACATTGGAAAGCGATCTTTCTCTGTCCATGCATTTAACTTGTGATAATCCATACAGACGCTCCAACCTGTAACTAGCCTCATTGGTGCACATTCATTCTTTGCATTAGGAACCATAGTAATCCTCCCTTACTTTTGCACATATTGTACCGGAATCACCCAACTAAATAACTCCAGTATCGATCTACTTAATAATCTCTTTCTTCACAACTTCTAGCATCGGTGGAGTTAGTCTCCTCTGTTACTCAAAAGTCGGTTTAAAATCAAATATGAGTTAGATTTTATGAGAACATATACCTGGTGGAATACCTGTAATGTTCGCAATCATCCATCCAATAGCTCTCTTAAGCCCCCTCAAAAATGATATCACAGTCTCTACTTGCCCTTCATTCAAATCATAACAATGATGACTTGCAAAGTATTATTCTATCCTAGAAACACATACCTCCAGTGAGATGGGAGAGCTTTAAGTTCAAACTTTTGAAGATCATCAATTGACAGTTTTGCAGGTGGAGTCTCTCTATTTATTATATCCAAATCTAACTTTTTTGGTGTATGCCAAAAATTTCTGAAACCATTACGTGCAGCAGCCATCTCATGATACTCTTTAATGTGCTCTCAATCAAAATTCATGATCACAACTGTTAATGCTCCAACACCTAATCTCTCCTCATTTTATGCTTCAAGTTGCTTAGTCAAATTCACTATAGACACCACCTTAATATCACTTTGATGCCTCATTGATTTGCAGATATTTAAAGTTACCTCTTTATTTTTTAGTTTGAATTTCATCTACCCACTCTCCATATCAACTAAAGCACACACAATACCAAGGAATGGTCTCCTTAAGATAATGTGTACTTCAAAGTCAAACTCACAGTTTAATATTACGAAATCCACAGGAAATATGAAGGACTCAAGTTTGACTAGAACATCTTGTAGAACCCCAATTGGTTTCTTTACAGTGCAATCAACCATAAGTAACCTTGTTGTTGTCGGTTTGGGGGATCTCAAGCCCAACTTTTTTAAAATAGGCAGTGGCATGAAATTAATGCTAGCACCCAAGTCACATAGGGCTTTAGCAAAATATAATGCTCCAATAGTACATGGGAAGGTAAACTCTTTAGGATCAACATTGTTTTGCACTATTGATCTAGTAGCGGCACTACATTACTGCAACTTGTCATCCTCTTCAAAATTGATGTCCTACATATTTATCAATATATCTTTCATAAACTTAGCATTTCCCGACATCTATTCTAATGCATCAATCAAATGAACGTTTATCAAGAGTTGTTTTAGCATCGAGATGAACTTGCATTAATTCCCTTACTCAATTTTCTTGACCAATCTTTGAGGAAAAGGAGGAGGAGGTCGAGACATTAGAATTATATTTTGAGCGATATCCTCTTCTTTCACACTTTTAGCTTTAGGTTGTTCAACTTCAGCCTCTTCCAGTTCCTTCACACTTTCTAATCTAGTCGGCATATGAGGGTCAATAGTCTGCTTTTAACCTCTAGTAGTAACTGTCATGCATTGTCCATCATTCTTTGGATTTTGGACAATATTGTTGGGAAGTGTTCCTTGCTGGCATGGATTGGGGGGTCAAAGATAGTTTACTCAAGTGTTGCTTGATCTATTTAATGGACACTACATTTAAATCTACCTTTTGCCCAATGCTCAATATTTCAGTATGCATCTCTTTCACATTATCATCTATCGAATCAAACCTTTTCATCAACTTAGAAATCATATCATCAATGTGATTCATACTTGATCCTCCATCTTGATTCCCTAGTGGAACATATGGACCACTCTTATCAATTATATTGTTGTACCTAATGAGTTGGGAATTTTGACACATTTAGGGCTTGTTACTTAATGAATTAGTGTCCTCAATGCCTATTTGTGTTCATAACTGATGTTAAATTGTTTTTGTGCAGCAGTGAAGGCTTGAGAACAAAGCAAGGACATTACAATGTGAAAAAAAACAAAAAACTTGGAAAAGTTAAATAAAAGGATGCCTAAAGCTTGCAAAAGCCACTCGGCGACTCGTCGAGTAGGCCTCCATCTCACCAAAAAGTCCAGTGAGTTGGCTCATGAACTAAGCCAACTCGGTGAATGAAAACACACTTCGGTAATGAATCAAATGGAACGGCGAGCTCGACCCAATTCACCTAAATGAGCAGAACAACTGGATCCAAAAGTCAATCCAAAAGGTGAGAAGGTGTGCTTGTTGGTGGATCACTGAATTGTTCGGCGATCCTGACTAACTTCACCGATGGAACTGCGTACTGAAATTTTGGGATGTTTTCGGAAATGTATAAATTAAATTTTGAAGAGTGAGAAAAAGGTCTTACATAGTTTTTTACAGATTTTTACATACTTGGACAATAATGAATATTCTTGGAGATGGTTTTTAGCTTAGATATTGAGGTTTTATGGTTTTAGTCTTAATTTTTGCATTGAGCATTGGAGATTTTGTCATCCCGATGGAACATCCTTTTGGTAACTATTTCTTGTTTTTTGTTATGATTGGTTAAACCCCCTTTCCTTAGGGGTGTGACTATGTAATCTAGTACATAAATTAGCTTGTGGGTATTGTTAATTGCTAGATTTATGTTGTTTTCAAATGGATTCAGTTATTTATTCATGTTTTCATTTATGAACTGAAGTTGCAAATTTAGTTCCAGCTTTTGATCTCTATGCTTTCTTGTGAAAGTTGGTTAGAGTTGAGTAAATGATTGATAGTTGTATTGAATTATTTCCTTACAACTCAGCTTGATAAAGTGGGTTAAATCAGGTTTTTGGTTGGTTTGCATTGTTAAGCTTGTTGAGGTTCGAAAGAACTCGCTTGAAACATAATAGATGATTGCAAAATGGTTGTTATAGGTGCAACCCAGCCTACTAATTGAGATTTAATGACTTAAAGCAATAATTCATTACCCATTAAGCAAAATTAGTATTCGATTGTTCACACACTCCTAAGGTTCCCTCTCTATTTGTTCAAACACTTTATTAATTGTCTTCGTTAACACTTGTTTACCAGCCTCATAATATTGATAATTGAAACTTATTAATTTACATTATGTTGTGTTTTGTTTTTCTATTCTACAAGAAATTATAACACCCTTAAACTTCGTATTTGAATTCTTCTTCGTATCACTCCTTGTGGGATCGACCCCAACTCTCCGTTGGGTTTATTCTTGCTATCAACCGCCTACACTTTGAATTATAAGAGGTGCAGTTGAGTGTTATAAAAAATGGCGTCACTGTCGGGGAGTGGTGTTTAGCATTTTATTAAAGTGTTTTGTGAACTAATTTGGTTGTAGTAGAATATTCTTATTAGTGTTTTTGTTGTTTGCTCTAAATAGATGAAGAAATGAGTGTGAACGGGAGCAATATGAGTCAACATGAACACAATAATGACATCGGAGACTTGAACGATGTTAATGCGGATCAAATAGGAAGTGTCAATGCTATTTGTTTGCCCCCAACTGTGGGCAACATCATTTTTCATGTGACCAGAACTATGCTCCAAATGAAAGGTTTCTTTGGGGGATTTGCTAATGAGGACCCTCATGATCGCATCTAGAATTTTGTAGATGAGTGTAGACTGTTCTCCTTCAAGAATATATCTGAAGAGTCAATCTGACTTCGTTTGTTTCACTTTTCTCTAGTGAGGGAAGCAACAGAGTGGTTGGCCAAACTACCAAGGGACTCTATTACTTATTGGGAGGAGCTCAAAGAGGTGTTCAATGAAAGATTGTTTCCTCCCTACAAGGTGGTGAAGTTGGGGGATACCATTCAAAATTTCAAGCGGATTGATAGTGAACCCATTCATGAAACATGGTTGAGTTTCAAAAGCTACTCTTCTAATGTCCTACTCATGGGTTGACGGATAATGTGATTTTGTAATATTTTTGCCTGAGTGTTGACATTGTCAACAAGGGTGTCACCGATCAACTTATTTAGGGTGGAATTATAAGACAACCATTTTCCTTTGCGTCGACTTTGCTTGATGAGATGACCAAGATTAATCGAGCATGGCATACAAGGGAGGATCAAGTGTCTCCTCTCAATATTGGGTTGACTAAAGAACAAATGGAAAAAAAAACAAAAGCGTGATGAAATCATGGCCAAGATGATGACTCAAATGGACTTTTTGCCGAAACATGTCATGGGAGGTGGTTATAAAGCCGTGAATGCGGTTAGTGCTAGTAGTGGGATAATCCTGAATGATGCACAATTTTAAGCCATGTATAATGAAGAGGTAAAATTCTTGTCGAACCAAGTGGGGGGTTCTCGTTCTAGCTATCCAAGGTCGGGTGGGAATCAAGGTTGGAACAAAGATTGTGACGGTCATTGGAGAGATAAAGAACGAGATTGGCGTGATAGGGGTGCAAATTAGAGATAAAGGGATGGTGATAGAGATCGTTATATGCCTTCTCATGACCGTCCAAAATCTAAGGAACCAAATGTCGATCCCAAAAGCTTTCAGACTGAAGATATGCTTTCTTGAATCCTAAACTATGTAGAAGGATAGGACAAAGTTCTCAAGGAGATGAAGGTTGATTTCTCATCTTTGAATCAAACGGTGACCTCCCATTTGGTTTTTATAAAACAACTTGAGACCCAAATGAGTTAAATTTCTGCTCACTTGAATCTGAGGCCAAAATGGGGTCTCCTAGTGATACCATGGCCAATCCGAAAAATGATAATGCACAATGCATGGCCATTGTGACCCGTAGTGGTAAGGTTGTGGAAGGTGATGTGCCAAATGATAATAATGCAATTTCAAGAAAAGGGAAAACCATTGTTTTTTATAGTGATGTACTTGACGAAGAGTTGGACAATGAAGCATCCAACGAGGTCGATGAAGCACCGAAAAGTGTTGTTTTTGGTGATGCTAAAAATTCAAATGTAGGGGTTGTGCCTCCCTCGGTACCTACAAATCCCCGGCCCAAAGTTGCTCCACCATTCCCTCAATGATTAAAGAAGAGGGATGGAGACGCAAAGTTTCAAAAAATTATTTCCGTCTTCAAAACTATTTCCATTAGTCTTTCATTGGTGGAGGCATTGTTAGAAATGTCGGTTTATGCAAAGTTTATGAAAGAGTTGGTCACTAAGAAGAGAAGTATGGATTTCGAGACGATTGAAGTATCCCATAGTTGTAGTGTCATTATTTCAAGCAACGTGGTTGTCAAAAAAGATAATCTAGGGGCATTTACTATCCCTTGCACTATAGGGATTTTCCAATTCGCTAAAGCATTGTGTGATTTGGGGGCGAGTATAAACTTGTTACCAAATGCCATTTTCAAGCAACTTGGGCTAGGTTAGCGTAAACCTACAACTATGCATCTTCTTTTGACCGACCATTCTATTAAGCGTCCTATTGGCATTCTTTATGACATTTTGGTGAAGGTAGACAAATTTATATTTTTAGATGGTTTTGTGTTCCTCAATTGCGAGATTAATGTTGGGGTCCTGATATACCATGAGTTTACACTATATTTGATGCATTTCACTCAAAGTTTGTGTGTGTCTTGGGCTAGTTTGATATTACAAATAATGTTTTGTGTGTAATTCTTGTAGGATATAGGTTTGGGTGCGGTTGATGAAGATGCGAGCTGAAAAGTGCAGAAGTAACTAATGACGGAGCCAACCACGGACCGTAGGTCCATCAACGGGTCATGGATGGGCAGTTGTAGGTCCTGGTCAGGAAGTTGAGTTCCAGTACTCAAACCGCAGAGTAATAGGACGGACCGTAGTATAATCCACGGACCATAGGTGGAATCGTCGTTTTGAAGGCCTGGAAATATTGCACAAGTGGAACCATGGAGGGTGACCGACAGACCGTAGGTCGACCCACGGTCCGTAGGTCGAGGCGTTAACAAAAACCGCATCTGAGCAATTTATTTCCTTATTTTGTTTCTTGTTTAGTTTGGGATTTCTTTTCTATAAATATGAGTTGTAATCCTCATTTTTGGGGGTTAGGCATAATTGTATACTTCTAGTTTTTGGTCTTTTGTAATTATTTTGCAAACTCTTAGCAATTTAATTTCCGGAATTCATTTTATACAATTTTCACTTTCAATTTCAATTCAAGATTTTGGGTTTCATCTATTCTAACGGTAAGTTAATGAATTCTTTTAACCTAATTATGAATTGTGAACTCTCAATCATGAGTAGCTAAATCCACTACTAGGGTTGTGGGAACCATGAACAATTCACAATGTATGAATAATAATTAAGTAATTCTTGAATAGTGCTTATGCATGTATTGTTAATCCTTTTGTTTAGAAGTCTTTTTAACGGTTGCAAACGTTAGAACTCGTCTCATTCCTACTTGCCGGACAAAGGAGGTAGTGAATGAGAAAAGGATTAAATAACAGAGATTTAGTAGATGCTATCTAATAGTCTAATTTCAATTAAAGTGTGGGTTAAAACTAAACTTCATTGATATGATGACTAATTTGGGGTAAAGGTAAGGGTTATTAAAACATACACTCGTAGACGGACCAATTTTCGTGGTGAAATTCCCTATTTGGAGGACCAATCACTTAGGGATACCTAACTTACCAACTTTGCATGTTAAACACTAGGAAAGGATTACTATTATTAGGATTACTGTATTAAGAGCTTGTGGGGGAACACATATACCCTAGTTTTTTGTCATATTGATAACTCAAAGTTTGAATCTTGTTTACTTGTTACTTAAAGTATTCAAATTACTTACTTACAAAATCCCCCCTTTTTACTTTTCTCAGAAATAGTTTGACTATACAGAGATAATAGTGAGTTAAGTTTAAGTGTGAACCATATTACTCGTGGGATCGACCCCAACCTACAAGTTTGGTTCTTCACTTGATAACGATCGCTTATACTTCTTTAGGGAGGTATAATTTGAATCAAATTTTGGCGCCGATACCAGAGAATTTGGCTTTTAGATTAAGTTTAACTACATTATTGAGCTTTAGTTAAGTATTTCCTGATTTTACGTTTTTATTTTGTTTTTATTTTCTACAAGTTTCTACTCTAGTGTATGCCAAGTACATGAAGTCGAGGCGAACCTTTGACCCCCTACGATCCAGAATTGAGTAAGACTGTGAGAAGAATGAATAATCAAGGGCTACACAACAATCCAATCGAAGAGGGTCTAGGTGATGGAGTAGATTTACAGCCTCCAAGGGTTGTTAATGTGCCCACTCAGGTTCATGATGGTAATGTAATTGGTTATGCAGAAAGGGTACAAAATCTGCCAGCACCGAGGTTTCGTGAGCACTATAGGGCTGATTATGATGCGATTGGATCAGATGGGTCTATTTTTATTCCTCCTCTACCTACAAGGCATACATTTGTAGTGACCACCAGTCTTATACATATGCTTAAAGCAAGAGGGTTGTTTGGTAGGTTGGCTTTGGAAGATCCATACGCTCACATGGCTAAACTGTCGAGTGTCTGTAAGAGTTGTGTCGGACGAGCAGAGTTAGATATGGATGTCATAGGTCTGAGGATCTTCCCACTATCTTTGACCGGTGATTCTGCTGTGTGGTTTTCTGAGCTACCGCATAATTCGATCTATACATGGGACCAAATGCACAAGGTGTTCACAACAAGATACTTTCCGGTGTCCTAGAAGTTAAATCATAAAGATAAACTGAATAACTTCACGCCATTACCTGGAGAGTTGATAAGCAGTTCTTGGGATAGGTTCACTGGGTTCATTGGAAGTGTTCTGAATCACTGCATAGATGATGAGTCTTTGAAGGAGTATTTCTATAGAGGATAGGATTTCAATGGAAGAGTTGTGTTAGATACAATTGCTGGAGGCTCATACTGTGAATGCACTTTTGAGGAGATCGCTGAAAAGCTTGAGAGGATTTCCCAAAAAAAAACAAAGCCTGGAGCATTAGAAAAGAAAATATTGGTACGAGCACGTTCGCTATCCAAACTGCACCCAACCAAGCTAATGATGACATTCGGGAAGAGATGGCTCAAATGAGAACAAAATTAGGGTTTGGTACTAAAACATACGAGTGGTAGTGCGGAAAAAGTGAATGCTGTGAATTATCTGACTAGATCTCCACCACCACCTGTTGAGGAATACTACTATGAGGAGGATGCGAATTTGGTAAATGATCAGACGGGGGGTTTCTGAGCCAACGCCCATGGTTCCAACTAGGATAATTAGCACCAAGGTCAAGGAAACCAAGGCTGGAACTATGGTAACTCCAACCATGAGGGTAACTATGTCCGGGATGGGAACTACAATTGTGACAACAGCTATAACCGAAACAACTATGGCAACAGGAATGATAAGGTTGGACCCTATGTTCCTCCTGGTAATAGAGAAGGTGGTAATAGTATGTCGCACATTGAGGATATGATGCAAAAGATGATGAAGATGTTTGATGCTACTGATGAGAATGTGAAAGAGATGCGAAACGACTTGTCTAGAATCGGTCAAAAAGTTAATGCCCTTGTAGTGTCAATCAAGCAACTTGAGCAACAGTTGAGTTAGTTATACGCCACTTTGAACCCACGTCAGCCTGGCACACTTCCTAGCAACACCATCCAAAATCCAAAAAATGATGGGTCTTGTATGGCAGTCACTACTCGCGGAGGAAAGCAGACCATTGACCCTCCCATGTTGTCTGAGGTTGAAGGAGTGATAGAGAAGGATGAGGATGAGATTGAGGTTACTGATATTCTGAAAGATGATACTGAAAAGGAAGCTGAGGTGACCCAAAAAGTTGTTCCCATGCCTACACCTCCACCTCCATTCCCACAGAGACTGGTGAGAAAGACTGAAGAGGGTAAATATTGCTAGTTCATAGCTATGTTGAAGTAACTTTCCATAAACATCCCGTTGATAGAAGCTTTGGAACAAATGCTTGGGTATGCTAAATTTATGAAAGACTTGGTGACCAAAAAGAGGGCCGTTAGTTTTGAGAATGATGAGAGGATGCAACATTGTAGTGCCATTGCTACTAGGTCACATAGGCAAAAGAAAGAGGATCCTAGAGCTTTCACTATCCTTTCCACCATTGGGATGTTACACTTTGCGAAAGCTTTGTGCGACTTAGGTGCAAGCATTAATTTGATGCCATTTTCCATCTACAAGAAGTTGGGATTAGGGGTTCTAAAACTTACTGCGATGCATCTACTCGTGGCCAATAGTACTGTAAAGAAGCCCATTGGTGTTCTCCAAGATGTCCTTGTGAAAGTTGAGTCGTTCATATTCCCGGTGGATTTTGTGATACTGGATTTTGAGGTTCCCATCATCTTAGGAAGACCATTCCTTGCTACTGGGTGTGCCTTAGTCGATATGGAGAGAGGGCAGATGAAGTTCCGACTGAATAATGAGGAGGTAACTTTAAATATCTATAGGTCTATGAAGCAGGAAAGTGATCTTAAAATGGTATCGGTGGTGAATCATATTGTGGAGCGAGGTTCTGAAGTGTCTATTAAAGAGAGGTTGGGTGTTGATGCACTAGTAGCGATAATTATGCATTTTGACGGTGATGGAATTGAAGACTATGATGAATTAGTTGACGCACTTGATAGGTTTGAATTCCGTTCCAAACCAAAAATATTGGAGTTAGATATGAAGAATCGCGACTCTCCACCTGCAAAACCGTCTATAGAAGAGCCTCCAAAACTGGAACTCAAGGCTCTACCATCTCACTTGAGGTATGTATTCTTGGGGAAATATAGCACTTTATTGGTAATCATTGTTGTTGATTTGAGCGAAGAGAAAGTAGAGGCCTTGGTGTCTGTATCGAAGAGGTTTAAGAGAGCTATATGATGGACTATTGCAGACATTATTGGGATTCCACCGGGAATTTGTTCTCACAAAATCTAACTCATGCTGGACAGTAAGCCTAGTATAGAGCACCAATGAGACTGAATCCCCCTATGCAAGAGGTTGTGAAAAAGGAGATCATTAAGTGGTTGGCTGTTGGAGTCATATACCCCATCACTGATAGTAGTTGGGTTTGGCCGGTTTAGTGTGTGCAAAAGAAAGGGAGAATCACTATGGTTCCGAATGCTAAAAATGAGGTTATTCCAATGAAGCCGGTTATTGGTTAGAGAGTGTGCATGGACTACCACAAGCTAAACGCATGGACAGAAAAAGACCACTTCCCAATGTCGTTCATGGATCAGATGCTAGATCATCTTGCTGGTAAGGGTTGGTATTGTTTTCTGGATGGGTAATCGGGGTATAATCAAATTTCCATAGCCCCAGAAGATCAACAGAAAACCACATTCACTTGTCCTTATGGGACTTTCGCCTTCAAAAGGATGATATTTGGGTTGTGTAATGCTCCAGCGACTTTTTAGAAGTGTATGATGTCGATATTCTCTGATATGGTAGAGGACACGATTGAGGTATTTATGGATGATTTCTCTATGGTAGGTGACTTGTTTGATGGTTGTTTGATGCATCTGGCTGAGGTACTAAAATGATGTGAAGAGTGCAACTTGTGATTAATTGGGAAAAGTGCCATTTCATGATGAAAGAGGGTATAGTTTTGGGTCATCGGATTTTGCAGAAAGGTATTGAGGTTGATAGAGCCAAACTTGAGGTCATCGAAAAGCTTCCATCACCCATCTCTACAAAAAGTGTTTAGAGTTTTCTTGGGCATGCAGGTTTCTATCGGAGGTTCATAAAAGATTTCTCAAAAATTGCACACCCATTGTGCAAACTACTCAAAAAAGAGTGTAAGTTTGGATTTGATGGTACTTGTCTTAGAGCATTTGGAGAGTTGAAAGCCAAGTTAACTTCCGCACCTATCATTATTTCACCTGATTGGGGACAACCGTTTGAAGTTATGTGTGATGCGAGCGGGGTGGCGTTTGGGGTAGTATTAGGACAGAGGTGAGAGAAGATTTTTCATCCGATTTACTATGCCAACAAAGCTCTGAATGTGGCTCAACAGAACTATATTGTGAGTGAACAAGAACTCCTTGTTGTGGTTTTTGCATTCAAGAAATTTAGGTCCTACTTGGTTGGTTCTAAGGTCATAGTGCATACTGACCATTCTGCATTGAGGTATCTGATGGCTAAGAAGGATGCAAAACCAAGGTTGATTAGATGGGTACTTTTGTTGCAAGAGTTCGAGTTTGAGGTAAAGGATAGAAAGGGGACATAAAACCAGGTTGCTGATCATTTGTGCATATTAGAGGAGGAAGTTATGATCAAGTTTGAGGATGGAGTTGAGATTAATGATGCGTTCCCTGATGAACAAGTATTGGTTGCTTCTTATGATCTTATTCCCTGGTTCATAGATTTTGCTAATTACTTGGCAAGTGATTTGGTTCCGTCGGATTTGTCATTCCACCAAAGAAAAAAATTCATGTCTAATGTGAAGAAATTCTTTTGGGATGAGCCTTACTTGTTTCGTGTTTGTGCTGATGGGATTATTTGTCGCTGTGTGCCTGAGGTTGAAATGATGAGTATCTCGAGGCGTGTCATTCATCTCCTGTTGGTGGGAACAATAGCGGTATTTAGACTCCTCATAAAATCTTTCAGTGTGGGTATTACTGGCCTACCATCCACCAAGATGCTCATGATTTCGCCAAGTCTTGTGATCATTGTCAGCATGAATGAGGAATTTCAAAGAAGCAAGAGCTACCTATGAACCCAATATTGGTGATTGAGTTAATCGTCTGGGGTCTTGACTTCATGGGTCCGTTTGTGAGTTCGCATGGGATGAAGCATATTCTTGTTGCAGTTGACTATGTATTGAAATGGGTGGAGGCAATTGCGCTTTCAAACAATGAGGGAAAAAGTGTCACCGCATTCCTGAAAAAGAGTATCTACTCCAGATTTGGTGCACCTAGGGCAATTATCAGCAATGGAGGTTCTCACTTTTGTAACAAGTTGTTCAAGGCGTTGTTAGAGAAATATGTTGTTCATCACAATGTAGCTATTCCTTATCATCCACAGTCTAGTGGGCAAGTTGAGGTGTCAAATAAAGAGATAAAGCAAATCCTTGCAAAGATTGTGAACGCCAACATAACTGATTGGTCAAGAAGGCTTGATGATGCTCTATGGGCCTATCGCAACGCATTCAAGACTCACATAGGTATGTCCACCTACCAACTTGTATATGTAAAGTCATGTCATTTTCTTGTAGAGCTAGAGCATAAAGCAATGTGGGCGCTAAAGAAGTTGAATTTGGATTGGGGCGCCGCATCGAGTCAAAGATTGAAGGACATGAATGAGCTTGATGAGTTTCACCTAAAAGCATATGAAATTTCAGCCTTGTATAAGGAGAAGACGAAGAAGTACCATGATCAGAAGATTGAAAAGCATGAATTTGTTGTCGGTGATCTGGTGCTCCTATTCTACTTAAGGTTGCGCTTGTTTCCTGGCAAGCGCAAGTCCAAGTGGATAGGGCCATTCAGAGTAACTCAAGTATTTCCACATGGAGCGGTTGAGCTCGAAAACAAGGAAGGGATGAGGTTCAAAGTTAACGGACAAAGGATAAAAGTCTACTTGGGAAAATCTGAGAGTGTAAAAGAAGTGATAAAGCCCTATTATCTTGATGAAGTCTAAGTAATCGAGGTGTCTGCAACGTGCCGCAACGACAAATCAAGCGCTTCTTGGGAGGCAACCCAAGATGTACACTCTAGCCAACGATATGAGTTTTTTTTCGATATAGGAGTTTTTCTTTCTTTTTGATTTTGTAGCTCTTTAGATAGGTGTTTATTAATTTTTATGTTTAGTGTTGGCTAGATATAGAATAGGGTCCGTGTCTAAAAAGTGTCCATAAAATGTAAAAAGAAAATCCTAATGGTTGCTACGTGTGTAGGGACAAAAAAGCAAACTCTACAGAAAATAAGTTGTTGCACTGATCTACGGGTCCCATCGACGGTCCATCGGTCAATCCACAAACCGTGGATTGTATCCGTAGATCCCAGGTAAGTTTCTAATTTTTTCTAAGTGTCAGAGTGACCTACGGACCCCATCAACGGGTCGTAGGTCGACCCACAAACCGTTGATGGGGTCTTGTGGTCCAATTTAGGCTTTCTACTGACCCGACCCGGACCCCATTTAAATATAACCCCTATTTTAAATCAATTTCCCATTTCCATATTCCCCCCCCCAACGTTACAAACCGATCAATTACCCCATTTTCACCTACTAAACTTCCCCATTACATGCATAATTTCCTCCCCTTCCATTCCTCATAACTCCCACATCCGATATCTTCCATTTTCTAAAAATCTCCATTTCCATCAAATCCTAAAGGTTCGGGTTCTGTTTAAGCGTTGGTATAAGTAGCTTGTACTAGAATCACACACTCACCAACTTTGATTGCTTGAAAGGTAAACGATTTCACCCTAACTTTAAATTCATTATTCATTGTTTAAATCATGAAATCACAAAGTTGAACTGGACCTTGGGTTGTTAATCACTTGTTAAATATTGCAATTTGGTATAGAAAATACCCTTGGAATTATGGTGTGTGAATGTGTTGTTAAATTAAATCGAATAAATGATTTGATAGGTCTAATTGGAAGTTTTGACTTAGGGTTGTTCAATTGTGTATGTGTTGAATGTGGAAATATTTCATGATTACAACCCTAAGGATGATGAACAACCATATATTATGTTGAAATGCATGTTTAGACCTCGTTTAATTAAGTAATTGTTGAAATTGTGGGTTGAATAAAAGTTGAAGTGTTATGTCTGGAACAACACTACTCAATGACCTCCACCTACGGACCGTAGGTAGGGGTTCGTTGATCAGTGGCACACAAAAAATTAGTGAGGTCTCGAACCACGGTGTGGACTACGGTCCATCGTTTGATCAACGGACCATTCTGCACATTCGTGGTTCCCCATCTGCAACCTAATGTTCCACCACCTAACCTATGGAGGGGACCCACGGGCTGGCATTCCATCGACGGACCGTAGGTACCTACCATGGGTCACAAGTTAAGCTACTGCCTCAATTCTTTTTTCTTTTTTCGTCAAGGTCTGAATCTTGTTCTAACTTTTTTGTCTTGGGTATTTTTGTGTTCTTTGGGTACTAACTAAGGTTCCACATGTACCATGGCTCCTAAAAAGCACCGGTGTACGCCAAAAAGGGCAAGTCCAAGTCCGTCACCCTTTCCCAACGCCTGTTTGATGAGGACAACAATACAAAGTACGTCCCAGGCACCACCAGATTTTCCCCCACTGCCCCCTGAGTTACCAGGAACAAGGCCCAGCAGATTAGTTCTACAAGTGATTAGGTCGAGGTCACTGCCCCCCAGTATGAGGAGAGGGCCACACAGTCTGAAGAGTTGCAGTCCGACCCTACTTCTAGTGGCAGTCCCGCTTCTTCTTCCGATGCTGATAGCACGAGGGATGCCCTTGTACCACCCCGAGCAGAGTCGATTCCCAACTCCACAGAACCAAATAAGTGGTGCATTACAGGCTAGTGCCAGCTATATGAAAATGGCACTGTAATGAATGAACACCAGAAGATGGCCAGGACCATTACTGAGGAGCGCAGGGTTCTTACAGGCAACCTCCACACCGTGCCCATTATTGAGGAGCTATTCCGGAGGCACAAATATGAGTGGATGGCACGGGCCCTAGGGAATTACAGTGAGGATATCACTTGGGAGTTTTATGCTTCCTACGCTGCCATGGTCCGCAATGCCATACCCAAGAGGGCTAAGCCACTGGCCCAACCTCCACTTCAGTCCACATTGGTGCGGAATATCCCGGTTGACATCTATGAGGCAACCATTTGTCGGTTCATCTATGGCCCAGCCCATACTCTGCCTATTAATATAGCAGATGCGACTACAAGATATTCATTGTTCAGAGTGGGGTATTTTAGAGGGATGCCGAGCAGAGGGAGACACTTCTTAGGTGGATGGTCCGACACATAGATGAGGAGGGTGAGGGCACCGAATGAGTGAGGAACATGAGATTGCCTATCAGAAAGGAAACTCTGAGCTTCGCAGTGAAGTTCTTCTGGCTTGCGGTTCGTACTAGACTGTCCCATACTCAGGCGGACAATGTTGTCACTTGGGAACGAGCTGTGATGATATCAGCTCTTATGGCGGGTTTGGAGCTTAATTTCTCACGCATCCTGATTGGTAAGATCCATGATAGGGCTTTTCAGACCACCACCACTCTACCCTTCCCGTGTATGATATTCCATCTCTGTAGGGAGGCTTCAGTGCCAATTCGGCATTGCGATAGGTTGCTCTAGCCGACCAAGACTATGGATATCGGCCTCATTCGAGATGATGCCAATATTTCTGCACCACGAAGGGAGCCATAGGTTGATGTACCACCTTTGGGTGCCGATCTTGTTGTAGATGTGGAGCATATCCAGGCTGATGACACTACTATTCCAGTCCCTACAACAGATGCATAGGCTCCACCATCTACGACCACTAGTCAGGCCCCGAGCTCATACCGATCCACTCCCTCTTCAGGGTCCACTGTCATTCCCTCGAAAGAGTCTAGAAGTTAGAGACCAGATGGCTACTCTGCTGCAGCATATGAGGCCATGGATGCAGCGGTCTGTCGAGGAGTCAGAGGCTCGCATGGACTAGATGATGGATAGGAAGATTTAGGCGGTCCACAAGCACCTTGATGCCTTCGAGTTTAGTGTCCTGGAGAGGACCTCCCCTACTATTGATGTGACCACCTTCCAGACGGAGTTGGCTAGCCTCCGTGCCGATGTTGATGCCCTCTTGCCCCTACTGAGACTGTCCCGCAGATTGCACCAATAGATGAGACGGATGATATGGTGATGACTCCCTTGTTTGGTGACTCTATGCCACCACCTGACCTTTCTCGTGCTGCTAAAAAGCGCCACCCCTCCGATCATACTTCTGACACGGAGGAGGCTCAAAGATTGAGGAAGAAGGAGCGCTAGCAGTTGGAGGTAGCCTAGAGGAAATCCATCATTGATGATGAGGTGCAGCAGCAACGGGCCCGAGAGGTTGATGTTGTTCCTTCAAGTTCGGTGAGCACTATTGTTGGAGAGAGCCTTACTGAGGGTGTTCCTACTATTGGTGTGGGTGCTACTGATGTCGTCCCTAGTAATAATCTAGTGGGTTCTGGGAACTCGGATCCACCCGCTTCTTGATGGGTTTTCGTTGTATTTGCGCCACAGGTTTGCTTCATCCTATGCTTTACTTTTTATTTTGTGCATTGAGGGCAATTACACTTTATTTTGTTGGGGGTGGGGTAAATGGATTGTGAGTGATATGGTGAAGTCTGAGTAACCCAACTCATAATCCTCCCTTGGGGTTTTCTTTCCTGTGTTCTTTTCCCCCTAGGGACTATTTTACTTTTATGTTGAACCGGCATGTTTAGGATTGTATGTGTAGAAGTAAGTAGAAGAATGAAAGCATGCTGGCATTAAGAGCATGAAATTGATACCTGTCCAAAAAAAATTGAAATATGCTAGATCTATAGGCTGAATGAGTTGAATGTGTTGGATCTTCATATGACATGATAAGGAACCGGTATGATAGCATGACTTAATCTAAAACTTGAACTGGGTAATTCAATAATTCGATAATGAAACAATGTTCCAAGTGTGTGTGAGAAAAGTTTGAATGTTCATGAAGTATGTACCAATCTAGAACTTGCCCCGTTGGTCCCGCTAAGATAATTTAGGCTAGAAATGGGGAAATGATCATAGGACCTTGTTCAAATAAGTCCACTCAAGCCTAAAATTTTAACCAAAATAAATAAATTCTCCTTTTGATCCAAATGTTTGAGCCTAACGAATACCACTTCTTTCAATACACCTAACTCACCTTTCCTAAAAAGATTATTTTGGCCCTGGTCCCTCCTTGGACATGTGCACCTTAACGTAGGCCAAAAGCCTAAGTTGAGGGTGGCTAATTCAAAAAGTTACCTCACATTGGATATTGTGCACCTCAACTCATGCAAAATACATAAGTTGAGGATGGCTGTGAAAAAGGAACCGAAAGAAAAAGGGTATGAAAAGAGTTTGTGTAGAAGAAAGAAAAAGAAAAGAAAAGAAAGAAAATATGTGATTGAAGCCAAAAGAAGCAAAAAGATGAATAACAAAAGTGCTGAAAGAAACAAAGATAGATGAAGTAAATGAAAAAGAAGAAAGTGAATATATATATATAGTGCGATAAAGTCAAAAATCACATTTGTGTTTAAGAGAGGCAAAGGAAAGAGCAGAATAAAAAAGATGTCAAGAATTGGTTGAGAAAAGAGGAAAAAAACCAATGTAATGTCAAGGAGGGCAGAAAAGTCACTATAAAGTACCTAAATGTACCCTACCTGACCCTGAGCCTATGTTACAAGCTAAGAAAGTCCTATAGTGATCATGGTGACTAGTTTGGAAAGTCTATGCAATGAAAATAAGGGAAAGCCTATGGTATTGAGCACTAACTGTACTTGAAGTCACTTCTGAGCGTGACTGTTGAATGAATCCTTCAACTTGAAATTCATATCTTTTGTGTGAAAAAGGATTTATTTTGAAGTGAGGGCAATAGTTACATTGTTGGAGAATTGGTACCTTGGTGATTGTGAAAAGTGTATGATGTGATGTATATTGGTCGATATATGTCATGTTTTGATCCGCATGAGTTAGCTTGTTGAGTCTAGATGAAAAGATTTGCACTAAGTGATGCAATTGATTAAGAAAGCCATGTGATTGCTTCAGTTTGTATGTCTGCTTCTACATAAGTGTCGTCTAGTGTTTTAGTGTGTCGCTTAAAGACAAACAACAAGTTTAAGTTGAGGGTGTTGATATGCCGTGAGTTTACGGTATTTTTGATGCAATTCACTTAAAGTTTGTGTGTGTCTTCGGATAGTTTGTTATTAAAAAAATGTTGTGTGTAATTCTTGCAGGAAATAGGCTTGGGTGCGGTTGATGAAGATACGAGATGAAAAGTGCAGAAGTAGCCAACGACGGAGCCAACCACAGACCATAGGTCTATCGACGGGCCATGTATGGGTAGTCGTAGGTCCTAGTCAGGAAGTTGAGTTCCAGTACTCAAACCACAGAGTGACAAGAAGGACCGTAGTCCAATCCACGGACCGTAGGGTGAGTCATCATTTGAAGGCCTTGAAATATTGCACAAGTGTGGAACCACGAAGGGTGACCTATGGACCGTAGGTCGACCCATGGTCTGTAGGTCAAGGCAACAACAGAAACCGTGTCAGAGCAGTTTATTTTCTTATTTTGTTTCCTGTTTAGTTTGGGATTTGTTTATAATAAATAGGAGTGTAATTCTCATTTTGGGGGTTAGACATTATTGTATACTTCTAGTTTTTGGGCTTTTGAAATTATTTTGCAAACTCTTAGCAATTTAATTTCCGGAATTCATTTTATACAATTTTCACTTTGAATTTCAATTCAAGATTTCGGGTTTCATCTATTCTAACAGTAAGTTCATGAATTCTTTTAACCTAATTATGAAATGTGAACTCTCAAGCATGAGTAGCTAAATCCACAACTAGGATTGTGGGAACCATGAGCAATTAACAATGTATCAATATTAATTAAGTAATTCTTGAATAGTGTTTATGCATGTATTGTTAATCCTTTCGTCCTTTCGTTTAGTAGTCTTTTTAACGTTTGCAAACGTTACAACTCACCTCATTCCTACTTGACAGACCAAGGAGGTAGTAAATGAGAAAAGGATTAAACAACATAGATTTAGTGGATGCTATCTAATAGTCTAATTTCAATTGAAGTGTAGGTGAAAACTAAACTACATTGATATGACGACTAATCTGGGGTAAAGGTAAGGGTTAGTAAAGCATACACTCCTAGACAGACCAAGTTGCTTGGTGAAATTCCCTATTTTGAGGACCAATCACTTAGGGATACCTAACTTACCAACTTTGCATGTTAAACACTAGGAAAGGATTACTATTATTAGGATTACTACGTTAAAAGCTTGTGAGGAACACATATACTCTAGTTTCTTTCTCATATTGATAACTCAAAGTTTGAATCTTGTTTACTAGTTAATTAAAGCATTCAAATTTGTTACTTACTTACAAAATCCCCCCTGTTTACTTTTCTCGGAAATGGTTTGATTAAACGGAGATAATAGTGAGTTAAGTTTAAGTCTGAACCATATTCCTCGTGGGATCGATCCCAACCTACAAGTTGAGTTCTTTACTTGATAACGATCGTTTATACTTCTTTAGGGAGGTGTAATTTGAGCAGGTCCATATTATTCTTGGTAGGTCGTTCTTCGCTACCAGGAATTCCCTTGTTGATGTGGAAAGTGGTGAATTGAAATTTTGGGTAAATGGTGAGGAAGTTATATTTAATATTTTTAAATTGATGAAGCAACCAAGTGACCTACATGTGATATCGGTCATCGACTTGATTTATGAAGCGGTGGTTAGTGTGAGCAATGTTTCTTGTGTTGGTGAATCTTTGGCTGTCATCCTTTTGAACTATGATGGGGAGGAAATTCAAGATTATGATGAGGTAGTGGTTTCTCTATCGGGTTTAGGTTCTTATTCTAAGAGCACTTTGAAACTTGATATCGATTTGAAGAATAGGGGAAGTCTTCCCGCAAAGCCATCTATTGAGGAACCACCAAAGCTCAAATTGAAGGTACTTCCACCTCACCTTCATTATGTGTTCTTGGAGCCAATAATACTTTACCCGTGATTATTGCGGTGGATTTGCTTGAATGGCAAGTGCAAGCGCTTATTAGTGTGTTGCTGAGATTTATCAAAGCTATTGGGTGGACGATTGCCGAAATTGTGGGAATTCCTACCGATATTTGTACCCACAAGATTCAATTGGCTAGTTATTTTAAGCCAAATACTGAACATCAAAGGAGGTTGAATCCTCCAATGAAAGAAGTGGTCAAGAAAGATATTATGAAGCTGCTTGATGTGGGAGTTGTCTACTGAAACGACCCCAAAAATGCCCGAAAATGTGCTTCGAAAACACCTATAATTGTAATTTCCATATATTTCAAAATCCGTGCATGATTTCGGAAATTAGACTTCATATTCTTATTCAGGGGGTCAAATTGAGTGGGAAATAGGTCTAACCCGAATTTTAGAGCAACCGTATCAAAATTCGAAAATCGCAAAAAAGGCGATTTTCAGGGTCAACTTTAAAGGGGCATATCTCTTAGCACACAAGGAACTGGAAGGGCCGCCACCTATTAAATTAAATCCCTTTGAGTTAGATTTCCAATGCAATTGGTTTCACCTCATTCCGAGTTAGGATGAAGGAGTTATGATCATTTTCGTAAAACCTGTCCGGGCAGAATTGCAATTTCCAGAAATGTGTTTCGGAAACACCTATAATTGTAATTTCCATATATCTCAAAATCCGTGCATGATTTCGGAAATTCGACTTCATATTCTTATTCAGGGGGTCAAATTGAGTGGGAAATGAGTCTAACCCGAATTTTAGAACAACCGTATCAAAATTTGAAAATCGCAAAAAATGCGATTTTGAGGGTCAACTTTAAAGGGGCATATCTCTCAGCACACAAGGAACTGGAAGGAGCTCAAACTATCAAAATTAAAGCTCTGTGAGTTAGCTTTCCAACGCAATTTGTTTCACCTCATTCCGAGTTAGGATGAAGGAGTTATGACCATTTTCGTAAAACCTGTCCGGCAGAAAATGCAAATTCCAGTAGCCGAAAACACTGTTCACCCGCCTCAATTTTTTTTCTAAGTGTTGGGACGTTTTTTTATAAAAAGGGGACATATCCATACTTAGTCATTTAACTTCAAAACATCCAAAAACTCTCTCTAAACCCTCTCCAAAAATTCCACCAAGATCATCAACCAAATTCAAGGATCCCAAGCTTTAATTCCGGATTCAAGATTCAATCTCAAGCAATTCTCCATTCCAATCTTCATCAAGAATTCTCCAAAGTTGAGGTATGTGGGTTGATTGTGGAAACCTTCCTTTCCACAAGTCCAACCATTTATCCTCTATTTTACTTCAAGTTTATGGGTCCTTATGATCATTTATGAACTCTTGAATTATGGAATTATTACTACACATCCTATTATGGTCTATTTTTGTATATTATCATGAAATGGAATGATTATATGATGTTTATGGTTTTCATGCCTCCATGATCAAATTATGAAGGTTGTTATATATGTATATATATATGTATGTTGTTGGTGGGCTGTTTTATATGGATTTTGAAATTGGTTGGACTTAGTACTCTTGAAACACATGATTTTATTTACATGAACAAGTAGCCCACCATATGTTTGATAAAATGCCATTTATAGAATTCTTATGAAATGGAAGGTCCAATGTACGTCCTTTGAGTCGGATGATTATATAAGTATTGAAATAATGATGAAATGGATACATGTATATGATTTTCTCTATATAGTGTGTGAGTCGACCAAGCCTAGCTCGGGGGGTTGTAGGCCCGGGTAACCGTATCGAGGGGTTGGTACCTTGGTTGCCTAGTACGGGGGGTAGTAGGCCCGTATAACCGTATCGAGGGGTTGGTACCTTGGTTGCCTAGTACGGGGGGTAGTAGGCCCGTATAACCGTATCGAGGGGTTGGTACCTTGGTTGCCTAGTACGGGGGGTAGTAGGCCCGTATAACCGTATCGAGGGGTTGGTACCTTGGTTGCCTAGTACGGGGGGTAGTAGGCCCGTATAACCGTATCGAGGGGTTGGTACCTTGGTTGCCTAGTACGGGGGGTAGTAGGCCCGTATAACCATATCGAGGGGTTTGTACCTTGGTCCCTAGCTCGGGGGGTGGTAGGCCCGGGTAACCTCATTGAGGGGTTTGTACCTCTTTCGCCTCTCCAAGGGGGTGGTAGGCCTTGGAAATACTATATTGATGGTCACTCACCACACTTGTGCTACGTCCCACTAAATATGATTTTTATGTAAGCATCATTATACATATCATTTCATTAATATGCTATCTATCGGGTATGATTGCATTTTTCCTATGATGTCCATCTATTGTAGCATTGCATTGCATCCCATATACTTAGTACATTCAAACGTACTAACGCATACTCTATTCCTACATGATGTCACCATGTAGGGACCGGAGCACCGCTTGACCATCCTCCTCCGCGTGGCTAGTACGATTTTCTATCGAGGTTATTGGTGAGTCCTCCATTCCGGGGACGTTGCTTATGATCTTTTGCTATGTATAAGACTTTTTCTTTTTAGTTATGTTTTGTCTATGAGGGTGAGCCCGGTAGTTTGTCTTGGCCCCCGCTAAGTACTCATGTTTAGAGGTGGTGTTGGACAAGTTGTGTATTATGCTTGAGCTTGACTCATCTATGGTATTTATGTATCATTTCTTCTTCTTTTTTCTCTTACTCCCTTAGTCCCGATTTCCCCCTTTGATTATGCTTATTGCTTATGGTCATTTTAATTGCTTCCGCGACCAAGGATGTGTAATGATACGCTATGAGGCTTGTTTGGGGTTCCTTCGGGTTCCCCATTCGCCGGTCACGTCTAGGCCCTAGGCTTGGGTCGTGACATCTACCCTATTGCGGATAGCAAGTGGGTTAGTCCCGTTCAATGCATTCCAAAGAAAAGTAATATGACTGTGGTCCCTAATAAAAATGGGGAGCTTGTGCCAATGTGACCGGTTAGCAGTTAGCGTGTATGTATGGACTATCGAAAGTTGAATGCGTGGACATAGAAAGATCATTTCATGATGCCATTTATAGATCAAATGCTTGATAGACCTGCGGGGCGTGGATGGTATTGCTTCTTAGATGGTTACTCCAGTTATACTAAAATCTCCATTGCACCAAAAGATTAAGAAAAGACAACCTTTACATGTCCCTATGGGACGTTTGCTTTCAAAAGAATGCCCTTTGGATTGTTCAATGCACCGGCTACGTTTGAAAGTTGTATGCTCTCTATTTTTGCCTATATGGTAGAGGATTTTATTGGAGGTTTTCATCGATGACTTTTCGGTTGTGGGAGATACATTTGAAGCATTCCTTGATCACCTTAGTAGAGTTTTGCAAAGATGTGTCGAAACTAACCTTGGTCTCAATTGGGAGAAATGTCATTTCATAGTCAATGAAGGTATTGTGTTGGGGAACAAATTTTGGGGGGAAGGCATACAATTTTATCAAGCTAAAGTTGCATTTATTGTCAAGTTACCTCCTCTTATCTCCGTTAAAGGTGTTAGAAGTTTCTTGGGTCATGCGAGTTTCTACCAAAGGTTCATAAAAGATTTATCTAAGGTGGCTCACCCTCTTTGCAAGATACTTGAAAAGGAAAGTGTCTTCGAGTGTGATGAAGTTTGTGTCAAGGTGATTTTGTGTTTAAAAGAGAAACTAATGTGTGATGCAAGCGGTGTGGCTTTTGGGGTTGTGCTTTGCCAATACAAGGGAAATTTATTTCACCTGGTCTACTATGTAAGCAAGACTTTGAACGTAGCTCAAAAGAACTACACCGTCATTGAGCAAGAGTTGTTAGTCGTGGTGTATGCTTTTAAGAAGTTTAGAGCTTACCTTTTGGGGACTAATGTGGTGGTACACACCCACCATGCTGCTATATGTTACTTGATGGCTTAGAAAGATGCAAAGCCAAAGTTGATCTAATGGGGTATTAGTGTTGCAAGAGTTTGACTTTGAAGTCAAAGATTGAAAGGGGTGAGAACTAGGTGGCGGACCACTTGTCGAGGCTTGAAACAAATGTGGTTGTTTTCGGTAAAAAAATATATTGAGGAATCCTTTCCCGATGAGTCGATGATGGTTGTGTCGAATGGTACTCCTCCTTTGTATGTTGATTTTGCAAATTATGTGGTGTGTGGGATTCTTCCTGATGGGCAGAGTTTTTACCAATGAAAGAGGTTCCTTTTTTACGTGAAGAAGTACTTTTGGGATGAACCTTACCTATTTAGGGAGTGCGCTGATCACATGATTAGAAGATGTATCCCGGAAGTTGGGGTAGATGTTGTTCTTGACGGTTGTCATGTGTCACCGATCGGTGGGCACCATAGTGGAGTGCATAGCTACTAAGGTATTACAAAGTGGTTATTATTGGCCAATATTGTATCAAGATACGAACTCTCTTGTTAAGAAGTATGTGCAATGCCAAAAGCAATGAGGAGTGTCGCAAAGGCATGAATTACCTCTCACTCCTATTCTAGAGGTAGAGTTATTTGATGTTTGGGGAATCGATTTCATGGGGACTTTTATGAGTTCTTATGGGAACAAATACATCTTGGTAGCCATTTATTATGTCTCTAAATGGGCAGAGGCGGTGGCCTTAACCAACAATGAAGGGAAAAGTGTGGTTCAATTCCTCAAGAGGTACATTTTCATGATGTTTGACACTCCACGCGCAATCATTAGTATTGTGGGCTCTTATTTCTGCAACTGAATGTCCGCATCATTGTTAAGCAAGTATGGAGTCAATCATCAGGTTGCCACTCCTTATCATCCGCAAAAAATTGGGCATGTTGAGGTCTCAAATCAGAAAATCAAAGGAATTTTGGCCAAGACCGTTAATGCAAATCAAACCGATTGGTCCCGAAAGTTAGATGGCGCTCTTAGGGCATAAAGAACAACATTTAAGACTCTGATTGGTATGTCCATGTGTCAATTGGTGTTCGATAAGTCTTGTCATCTATTGGTTTAACTTGAGCACAAGGCATTGTGGACCTTGAAGGCCATGGACTTAAATTGGGAGGATGTGTCAAAGGATCAAGTTGACCAACTCCACACTTTGGAAGAATTCGGCTTCAAGCCTATGAAAGTTCATCCCTTTATAAGGAGAAAATAAAGAAATAACATGACGCCAAAATCCTTCATCGAGAGTTTAGAGTTAGTGATCTTGTGTTGCTCTAGAACTCTCGTCTGAGACTCTTCCCGGAAAAACTCTAGTCAAAATGGTCCGGTCCATTCAAAGTAAATTGTGTGTTTGCAAACGGGGCAATAGAAGTTGAGAACGAAGATGAGTCAATGTTCAAGGTGAGTGGGCAAACATTGAAGCGTTACTTTGGAAAACGGCCCAATGTGACCAAGATTGATGTCGTGTATTTGGATGATGCTTGAATGCATGTCCACGTCGTGCCACAACATTAATTAAGGCGCTTCTTGGGAGACAATCCAAGTTTTACTTTTTGTTATTTGAATAATGTTTATTGGATGCGCAGGTTGGAGTTTGTATTTTGGAAGAAACGTAAATAAAAGAGAGGTTGGAACACTCGGCGAGTCGCCAATGGCCCCAAGAATCACCCAAATGCATCAGCCCTTGAAGGTCAAAATTGAGGAAAGCTCTGGTAGATTGGGCAAGCTCACAGCTCACTCGATGAGTCTCCGATTTGGATCGGTAAGCCCGATTGAGTTCGCCATTTGTGCCTACTGAAGGGTTTCATCGTCTGCCAACTTCAGTGTGTTAAGGCCTATTCGGCGAATCGGTGAGTTGGTCAGCGACATTAGTGAGCTTGCCGAATGCAATATGAATTGAAGAATCACTTCATTTCTAACCTTTTAAATTCAAATTTTCTCTCTTATTTGAAATTTTCGACTCCTTTACTCTTTCAATTAAACTTTAGAATACATATTTTTTGTTTATGTGTTGTGTGCTTTGTATCTGAAGCTTCGTTGTGATCCTTCTACCCACTCTTTTGCCGATTTTGTCTCATTATCTTCATTTGAGGTTGGTGTCTCGAATTTTGTTTATTTTTATACTATACTAGAAATGCTAATGGCTAGTGTAATTGGCCTATCGTGCTTGGTTAGATTTTTTTTCTTTGATTGTATGCATACTGACTCGTATAACATTAATTTGAAATTGAACATGTTAAATCAATCATTTGGGCCAATGTGTTTAAGTTTCCTGTGTTTCATGTTGAAATTGTTGGTGTTGCATGTTGGGTATTGTACAGGTGAAGTCTGAGTAACCTGAATTCGACCAAATGACTTGAATTTGCCTAATGATAGATTGGGTGACGTCGTTTTTAAAGGAAAATCGTTGTTTGGTTAAATTTGAATCATCTTGGGGGGGGGGGGGGGGTCT